>NC_045760.1:13727500-14027500 GCF_009193385.2 Nasonia vitripennis | reverse complement strand
AATAGATGTGGTGAGTACGAGTGATAAAATTGATTTCTAGCTATTTATTTGTTTCTATTAATAATTGGATTTTTATCGATTGCAGTATTTAGAATTGACATCGCTGGTTGATCCTACAGGCTGTATCCCAAAAAGCTTCAATGCGATACTAAAAAAATTTATAGCAAATAGCATTGCTCTGCAACTGACAGCAGTTAGGAAGGCTCATGACCCAACTAAGGAGCAAAGTCATACCAAATTCAAGGATACTGAGTTATATCAATATATGTGTGGTACGTTCTTTTTATTATTAATAAATATCATTTGTTTTCTTTATAGATGTATAGATATGTATATTTATATATGTATTTATTACTTTTCAGTTGTAATGACTGCAGCGATGAAAAAAAGAAATCTTGTTCCTTCGGATAAACTGATGATCTCTGGACTGAGTTCCGTATTGTGTAATGCAAAAAGATGGGACTAGGATTATTACATTTTTGCTATTGTTCAACTATGTGATTTCGGAAAGTACGCGTATGCTAATGATCAAAAACCAAATATTACAATTTTAAGTTTATGTACTTATATCTAAGATTATAAGAATAATATATAATTTATTAACTTATTGTAGTAAAATTATACTTGTAATAAAGTAAAACATATAATATAATTTAAAAACTGTCTTTTCATTTTATAATTTATTTTATCATGTCATTTGTAATGAATACAAAAAATATTTTGAGGTTATATTTACTTTTCAATTGCCCAATTAAATAATAAACTGCAGGGGTTGCAGCTTTACTTCTTTTTATTATTGATTATTATAAAACTAAGTTTTTAGGACAATTTTTTTTTTAATTTAAATCAAATAATCTGTTTATTGATAGGGTTGTATTTCATATTAAGCTTCTGTTACCTACTATGTGCCTTAAAACGGTGACGCTAGTAGTTCGTCGTAAGCTATTTTTCGAAGCTTCGGAGAGCTAATTCTGCAACTATTAGGTAATTCGAACCTTATAAGTAGTTGCGTTCTCTACCAGGGTTGATATATAGCCAGAGCGTTTGTATAAGAGTGTGCAGACGTTGATTTTTTTAATTGCGATAGAAGTCGCTTAAATTCGCGTATACCTGTAGTAAAGTATGATATCGAGCGGCGCGAGCTCAGTGAATTAAGGCTCCGCACAGCTAGCTGCGGACTGGGCAGAATTCGGCATGTTCTATTCATTATAAGCGCGCGCGAAACTTATAGAGCCGGACGCTTAGGAGCTAGCCGCTCTGCCTATGCCGCCGCTGCCGCTTCCAGCTAGTAGAATATTAAAGCGATTTCGCCGCGATTAATGCTCGCGAGGGAGAATTAGGAAAATGTGACCGAAAACGAAGAGACACGTTAACCTTCACTTATTTACCGAATTCGCAATGCTAATCTGAATTTCCGAGTCGCGACAAAGAAAGCTTGCAATCTAGAGCCGCGTTACACGCGCGCAAAAAGCTCCAGGCACACGCATAGACAAACGAGTGTGTGTATACTATATAAGACGCGCTGAAGGAACATTTGCGCGCGCCAGGCGGATTTAATCCTAGCAAATTAATTCCATTTTCTCAGAGCATCGCGCATTCTCTCTGTGTTTCGTCCTTCATCAGCTCAGCTATGTGCGCGGGCTGTGCAGCTCTATGCCTCCCCCCTGCGCCTTTCCGCTCCACTACCTTTTCCATCCGCGCCTTGTCGCTTGGCTCTTTCTCTCTCTCTCTCTCTCCCTCTACAAGGAATTGTTAATTGCTCGTGCGCAGCACCAATTTGCATTGATCAATTTTAAATCAAGAGCTCGACGTGTATCTAGCCGAGCTATATATACGCGCGAAAAGTGCGCGCAGCTTCGATCCAAAGACGCGAGCGCGCGCGCGTTACGACATAGTCGATTGAGTTACTCTGCCGCGGCGAAGAAGAAAGTATATATAGTAGACGATGTGCGCGCAAGAGCGACATCCTCGCGAGCGGAATTATTGCGCTGCAGCCGATGAATATGGAGGCGAATTTTAATTACATAAGCGCCTGCAGCTTCATTACTCAAATCACTCGCTTCCTTTATTCATAATTCTCGACGCAGCGCGCGCTGTTATTTGCGCCGAACGGAGAGAATCCGCGGGCCTGATGGTACCACGACTATAGTACAATGTAATAGGGAGCCGATAATCGAATGTCTCCGCAGTCGATGTGATCGAATCCAGCGCGCGCGCGGATATGTATAACGCTACTCCCGAAGCTTCGCCAAGACTGTTTAATGAAACATAGCGCGAGCTTGAGCGCTCTGTTTTAATTATACAGCGCATCCTTCGCGCTCAGACAGACTTAAGCGGTAAATCTTCGGGATGATTAGACGCAGCCGTTACGAAATCAGCGCTCGCTGCAGCCGACGAAATTAACGAACGTATATCCTATAGCGCGCGTGGCCGATCCCATGTGCGCGCATAATTATAACGAAATTCTCTCACTGCTGGCCGTACACCGAGACGCGCTCTTGATAAAAAGTCGACCTGCAACGCGGCTGTGATCGATGCACACGCAACTCTCGGGAAATTCCACGCGTCAGCAAATTCAGTCGCTCTCACCGAGGAGGCGCAAAGACAAGGGAGGAAGAAAGCTCCTCCGTAGGAATGTAATAGCGAACCAATTACTCTCTCTCTCTCTCTCTCTCTCTCTCTCTCTCAAAGAACGCTATTTATTTTCTGAGTACCCTCTCACATAGCTCCCTGCCTCGCGCGCGCGCGCGCGACACAAATCAATCATCTTTACACACAGCCCCGCATATAAACTTTTTCATCCGCGCGCGTCCCAAACAAGAGATTATTTACGTAGCGGCACGCGTCTGCTTGACATAAGGAATGTGCTAATGAGATCATTTAACGAGCTGCCCCCCCCCCCCCCAACCCTCTTCGATGTCCTAAGTCTGCGCGTCGCCGTTAGGATATTTACCATCCCGTTGATTTACGCTTTCTCCGCTTCGCTCTCAACGCGAGAGAGGAGCTGCTTCGGTGGCTGATGCTCCGTCACCGAACTATACGTCGCGTGCGCGGGGTTATTCTTGGGCTGCTGCTGCGGATTTCGTTGTTTTTCGCTCATATCCCGCGACGTACAGGGCGCACATTATGCACTCGTCGTCACGTAAACGAGACGCGGAAGTCGCGCGTCGATTATTCGCGCAAACTTCTGCTTTAATTATTGCACGAGATACATACACACGCGGCGCGTAAATCAAATCTATATACGTGTATAATATCTATAAATACAGATGTTTATTGGAAGGTAAATTTGAGAGGCTCGCTCGTAAAACGCTAGAGCGAGAGCCGGGCGCGTCTCGGAAGATTTCGTTCAATTAAGGTATCTCGTTAATTAATATCTCGGCTGCGCGGCGGCGGGCATATATGAGAAATTCGGGCCCGAGGAGCTTAATTCCCCCCCGCGGCCCCTGCTCCCCGCGAAAATCTCATTGGCCTCGTGATTTACGCGCGGGGCGAGCTTCTTCTTCTTCTTACGAGACTCTCCCCCCCCCCCTCCCCCCAGTCTCTCAGGCTCGTTAGCATAGAGGGACAAGTACTCGCGAGAGGGAGAGAGATAATCGTTTCCTGGGCTTCTTTTCTCTACTCTCCTTCTGTGCGAGCTCGTGCCCCTCCCGCGGCGCGTCGCGCGCATAAATAAAGCCGCAGAATTTATAATGACAATTACCATAAAAATTGTCACACAATAAAATATTTGCCGAAATTTACGACACAGGCGCAAGCCAGCAGAGCGACTCCTCGAACAAGGGACGACTAAGCGGTTATGGCCTCTCCGCCCCCACCACACCGGCAGCAGCTACACGCGGCTCCGGAACTTTACAGCCAATTATTTTATACGTCGTTTTATTGCGCGTCTCATCTGTCGCGGCCGCGAGTAGTCTCTCCAGCTCTTTCTCTCGCGCTGCACTTCTTGCAAAATGGAAATCTGCTGCTATTCGCTTATTGTCCGTCGAATTTGGAGCCTCGTATTTTAGAGCGGTTTATCGGGGCTAGGGCAGCTTACTCTCTATACTCCTTCTCACCTGTGGAATCTATAGATGTTTGCATTCTTTTTCAGCTGCTGCAGGCTCGTTCTTTTTTTCTCGCGTTTCCTCGAGCCTGGCGCAGCCAACAATCCATGCCACGGCGTCGTGCACGAAAGGTCTTGAAATGCGCATACATTAGGGGCACGCGATCCCCCGAATAGGTAGCGAAAATTACAATTTAAATGCGACCGACTGCACGCGTGTCCCTATACCTGTATACACTGTGCCCTCGGCTCTCGCTCTCTCACCTCTGTATCTCTCTCTTTTCATCTAAACATCTCATTTTTATGCGCCGCTCGAATTCCGCGCCGGGCATTCTTATTGTGCCACTGCTGCTGCTGCTGCTGCTGCTGCTGCTGCACGGGGACGAGTCGAGCTCTCTCGAATACGGTCACGCGATATTTGTGCATCCGAGTGACCGCGCTGAGATTGCGTATACTACATCGTGTACACACGCCGCTCATAATTACCCCGCGCGCGCGCAGTAGTTCTCGTGATTGGAATATCCAGCGGTACATATACGCACCTATATACACATAAAGGGGGTGTAAGTTGCGGGCGCGGCGGGATATATAGGGCTTAGCAGAATTTCTTCGAATCAGGCGAAAGCCAATTACAAGTTTAACTCTCGCACACGCGTACTTGCACAGTATAGTCGTCGAGGCGAGAACTAACTGGCTGCGGATTGAATTTACTTTCTATTCGTTTCAAAACAATCGTGCGCGCTCTCGGGGAGTTTCAGCGGCTGTGTGCCGCCAAAATCGCGAAAGCTACACACGTAAAGTATAAATTACACACGCCCGCGCACACTGCACCGACAACGTCATAATTGTTACACTCGCGCGTTTTAACGCTGTAAATGCGCGGGGCTGATGTTGCCGTGGGCGCTGGCCGTTGTTGCTCGCATTTTCGATTAACCGCGCGCCGGAAAAGCGGACATTAATATAATACGTAAGCGGCGATAAACATTCAATCGGCCGAGCTCGTAAATACTTTCTATTTGTACACACGCGTGTGTGCTGCGGCTCGTGCATCTCATTATTGCACGTTGCCCGCATATACTTTCGACTCCGCGGCCTTATTGCGCCAAGCTTGAAAGTTATATCTTTGGAAAGATCGATTGGAAAGTTATATCTCTGAGACAACCGGTCGACTAACAAATCAATCGATGCGCTGTCCCGGAGCCGGATGCGACGCTGCTCTCCGAATTTCCGTGTACTAATTCAGAAGAAAAGAGAACGGAGACGAGTAGTAGTAGGCGTTGCGCGCAATCTCCCGGTAATTAACCGCTTCCTCGGAGCAAGGCGTTGTATCAGGCCCCGTCCATCTGCGCGCGCTCGGGCCCGAACAAAGAGCCATTTTCCTCCGTGCGGCGATCGCAACTTGTTGCACTATACCGCGCTTGACTGTGATGCTTTTCCTATAACACGCTCCGTTTTGAGTGATCAGTACTACTGCTGCTAGTGCAACATGCGATTGAGAGCAGCGAAAAGAAGGCACATCGGAACTAGCGCGAATGGAAGCAATTTACCTCTGTAATTTAGGCATTAAAACGTAGTCGCTCGACGAGCGAGAGATAGAGAGTGAGGCGCAGAGCGTTAAAGCGTTCGCGCATCCGTGAAGTTGGCCGACGACGTCACAGGACACGTCGCTCAAAGCAGAGGCGGCGGCGGCGGCGTAAGCGCGCGAGAATGGCCGGAAGTCGTGAAATGGGATTAACGTACGTTACATACTTACTTGCCGGCGCATGCACGCGACCGTGCCAAGGTGATAATTGAATAGATAGTCCGACACTTGTTATATGCGCCCTATCCCGCCTCCACTTATTCCACTCGACTTTCCTCCGCTTTTTTTGCACACGTGCGCCCGCGTTTTATATGGCCTATCGTTTCTATTATGCTAGTATTATTATTATTATAGATTTATTTTGCACTAGTCAAAAAAATACATATCACAATTATATTATGCTTTGTCATATCACAGATTTTTCACACAACGTAATCTATAAAGTCAATACAATATACAATAAAATTAGTATGCATGGGTTACAATTTTTTTGACAATCCATTTACTTGGCTCCTATCTCGGGGAGATTATAGAAAATGATTGTTACGAACATTTTTCGAGGTAATAAAGTACGCAAACCTCGCTTTTTATTCAATGACCTGCTGTCCAAGCTCGCCCGCTATCATGCGGAAATTCATAATCCAGCATACGAAAGCCCGCTCGGCTTCTTTTCCACAACGGTCAGCTTTGTCGCGTATCGCGCCAGTGTTTCTCTGTGAGCATCCGCAGAGAAGCCGCTGCATTTTCATCCTCTTATACGCCATCGTATCTCAGAGTCTTTAATGCTCCGCCTCGTTACTGCCCGGATATACGCGGCGGCGGCGGCGGCGGCGGCGGGGACCGGACTTTCCTCGCTGACCGTCATCGATATTTTCTCTTTGCCTTATATTCTCTCCCCGTTAAAACGGACCTCTCCCGGGCGCGGCCCTCATTTGTATGGCTCTCGAGGACAAGCTCGGCCGCTTCGATATTCCGGCATTTCTTTCTTCTTTCGTCGTCCCATGCGAAGCTCTCGTCTTTTCAAGCGCGCGCTGCAGCATCCTTCCCGTATACAGCGGCTCCTATATATACACACTGCGCGCGGCCCTTTATTGCCGGCGCGGTCTCTTCTTTTCCTCCAACTGCGCGCGATGCCGCTGTTATTCTGTCTCGAAGCTTTTGAGCTCATCCAGTTATAGCCCCCGCACATACAGCCATTCCGTCCAATTTATTAAGTGCCGGACTCGCCGCCGCGTAATAATGATATCGTCGTTGACGAAGCACCGAATCATAGTCGCTGCTTATTCCAGAGCCGAGAAGCTCATTGTGAGTAGCCGCTGCGATGCCAATGCTCAGTCCGCTTTGTGTCCTTAAATAACGAAGCCTCTTGTGTGTGTACACAGCGAGCGTACATCCATACTGTTCTACACGGCGGTCTTGAAAGGTTTCTCCGGTTTTCTCCGGCCGCCGCTCCTATGCACTCCGAGAGCTCAGCCTAAAGGATCGATCACCACCGTGCGGCTGCTGCTAACTGCTAATGAATTCTCGCCTTTTTTCGTCTCACCTGCTCATTAGCGTCTCTCTCTCTCTCTCTCTCTCTCTCTCTCTCTCTCTCTCTCTCTCTCTCTCTCTCTCTCTCTCTCTCCTCTGCGTAGTCCCGTTCTTCTCGCGCCTCTTCGACACTCCCACGAGCCGCGCGTGCGACTGAAAATTCGTAGTGCGCATCGCTCGGGCTTCGGCGTTGAAGAAGAGCGCGTTTATCGGCGTATCTCGCTTCTCCTCGAGTCGTTCACCTTTAAGGGACTCCTATTCTTCTCGATGGCGTCGCTCCTCTCTTGAATATTGAGAATACCAGGAGATAGCTCTGTAATCGCCTCTAACATCGCGTTAAACACAGCTGTAAAGAAACGCGGAGTATCTCGATTGTATACTTAGCGCGAGTCTAGATGTACGTACAATTAATATACGGCATATACTGCACACAGTGTGATTCTCATTTAGATAGAAACGTCGTCAACGTAATAATTAATCTTGCGAGAGGTGCTGGAGGACGGGCCCTTTGTGCATACACAAGCGACGGTCGATGATTGCAGACTTCGCGGCATACCGCTCTCGGCCGTGTGCATTATACCAAGAGAATGAGGCAGATTAATTGATTGATACAGTGTTTATTAAAAGCAGCGGCCTGTATTTTTGCCGCAATTAAGCCGCGAGATCGTATAGCTTTTGAACTGGAACGGATGTAAATACGTGATGTGCGCGGGTAAAACGAGCGCAGCAGTCGATCTTCGGCTTTCAGGTGTGTCTAAATAAAAGGAAGCCTCGGCGCGCAGGGCGAAATGTGTTTTTAATGATTCTCAGTCGCATCACTCGAAACTCCCCGCTAAAATCACGGTTTCAGAGTCTCATTTGCGATGTCGTTTAAAGCGTGCGTGTATACGTAAAAAAAAACAGCTGCGGAAGTCTGAAAAACACGAATGTTGACGACGAGGGATATGGAAGCATCTGCTCGTGGTTGGAACGTGCTCGTGGCCGCATACATACCGTACGATAATCGAAATTCATCAGCGAGATAAAGCGAGATAACACTCTATAACGGGCTGCAAACAAAGCTCGCGTCCTCAATGAGTAATATATGTGTATAAATACGCCGGAAGAAGTGAGAGCGTCGCGGCGGTGGATATTAACGATCGCTCCTCGTTTATTCCTTCTTATTTCCTTATACGTTTATTACTTATTAGACACACTGCAGCGCGGATGCTTTCTCCCCGCGAGCTATATAGTGTGCCCGGCTGTAATTACTCGGCTGTCGTAAGCGCGTATCTCTGGGCGCTTCTCCTCCGCGTACATACACGCGTATATCTGTATACATACAGACGCTAGCACGTAGAGTCACCTACTCGCTTGTATAAACGGGATACGAATGAGCAGCGACGCGGTTATATTATCCGGCGAAAAGTTTCGCAATTTATCGAGGATCGTCCGCGGCTAATTCGACGCAGTAGATATTCCTGTTCTATGTACGGGGAAATGTCGCGTATCTTCGCTTAGCGCGTTATTTCCAGCCCAGCTATTGCTGGGAAAAATGGAATCTCATCGTTCGAGTCGACTGTAGTTGCGGTGTGCTGCAGTATTTTCGCAAAGCGATTTCTGAGAGTATGGGGCGTATGCAGATACATCCGAGATTTCGATCGAACTTATTATCACATATATTAGAAGTAGAGAGGGGGGGGGGGGCGAAATCCCTTTCGTGGCAGAGTGAGAGAGCTCCTTATGCTCGAGGAGTTTCCTCTCTCTCCCTCTCTCTCTCTCTCTCTCTCTCTCTCTCTCTCGACCATCGGTCGGCAATATTCCCGGCGAATCGAGCGCTCGAGAAACCTTTATTGTTGCATATTGTTTCCGGAGCCCAGCCTTTATTATACGGCTCTCCTCTCGCTCTCTGGGCGCGCTCGAGCGCGAGGCATCGAAATAAAATTGCCCGAGAGCCGTCGAACTGTGAATGCTGCGGGTAGTCGGACGTATTTCTCGAAGACGCTTATTTATGCAAACAAGCTTTGTTGCACCTCGAGCAGTTAGAGAGAAAGCATATAGTGAGCTGGTATATATTCGACCTTCCTTCTTTGCACAGAATATTATACGGCTGCGCTACTGATTGATCAATCACGAGTCGAATCACCGAAATGCAGGCGCGAAAAGCGAAATCGATCGCGAGATGCAAATTGCTATTGGGGTATGATCGCCGCGCCGCCGAATTTCGTATTTGCATTATGCGGTTCCGATGCGAGATCTTATTTAAATACAAATTACACCAGCTTATCTCGATTCGCCCCTCGTTAACTGTGTGTATTATATAGGTATACGTGCAGTAAGAGGCGCGCCGCGAAGGTGAGGGAATACGAAAAAACGGTTAGGACACACCGACTGGCACGAAGAACATCGCAAGCTGCTAATGCACGGCTGAAGAGCCTTTGTATACTAGCTCACAGCTCACAATCGTAACGCGATCGCATCAATGGCGCGAGATTGTCGGTCACCTTAGGGGTCGCGCTCAGGTCCTTTGACATATCCACCTGAAGCTCAAACGCGCGCCGCTATGCTGTGCGCCGCAGTTTACCTCCTTTCATCCCCGTCTCGGCGCCGAGAATCGATGAATATTAATTGGCCCTTAATCGCCGCACGGCGCGTCTTGTAATATACATCCCGTATACCCGCATCAAAGTATATATATCAATACACTGGATCTTTCGCGCGCCTTCTTCGATTTGGAAAATATCGCGCTGAGAGATCCTTTCGATCGCGGCCAGGTTTAATTCGCGCTGCTTCGCGCTTATGTTATATACATGTATACAGGGTACAATAGAGCCGAGACCGGCTTTCGAGCGCGCGATGCAGGCCTCCGCCGCCGGTGTGCTAGAGCAAAAAGTTAATTCATTTCCAGCGTTTTTACCTCGATGTCGGAATATTACAGTCCAGTGCTTCTCAACCTATCTCCTCCGACGCGCTCGGCTCACACTCCGTCTGTATATAGAGGTATAATGCGCAAGACACGGCCGTTTGTCACGGGCTATCGCGCGCCCGTGCGGAGCACATATTTATCTCCATCTCTCTTTCGAGAGTTGTTCCTTCGAATTTTCACGATAACCGCGACGTGTCCTCTGGCATATGCACGTTATATTTATACACGAGAGCTACTCTTATCTCCGGAGATGATAATGCCCCCCCCCCCCTCCGCTCTCTTGGCGCAGCTTGATGTATAAATTGTCTCGCGAGAATCGCCAGGAGAGCGGCAAAAACTCTTCTCCCGAGCAGGTGAGAGAGTGCGCGGGATTTTACGAAATTTCGAGCGCGTCGAATCGGAAATTCGCCGCTTCATCTTACGGCGGCAGCGCGATAGTTCGCCCCTAAAACTCGCTTTCTCTCTCTCACTCCGCAGCTGCACGCACGGCTAGGCCCGCGAGGATCGATGCAGCTTAGGTATATTGTGCGGTCTGATCAGGGCAATAAAAACCGGGAGTGATTTCTCAATTTCGAGCCGACGTCTTGATCGACTTCTTTGCGGCCGATGCTTTTAATTAAAAATGGAAAAGTGGATCGTCGGCCCGACCGCTAGCTGCATATAGATGTATACACGTGGTGAAAGTCCGCGCGAGCAGTTTTTCCTCGATTTTCGTTTTGACTTTTCTCGGTGTATTAAATTTCGTTCTCTTTATCCGCTCTGCTTCCTCTCGTGGGCGCTTTTCTCTTTTATGACGCCGGCTCTCCCTCCAGCGGCAACGGCAGCTCGCATTCCCTTCCTTCATCCCCTTTGTTTTCCGACTGCAAATGAGTGGTCTCTTCCCCCTCTGTCTCTCTCTCTCTCTCTCTCTCTCTCTCTCTCTCTCTCTCTCTCTCTCTCTCTCTCTCTCTCCCCGACCTTCACATACAACGAAATCCTCGGCAGCAGCACAGCAGCAACGAGCATGCATATTCATATGTGGGTGTGTGTGCACACGAGAGGTTATTAATTAACCGAAAGCCTAATCAAGGTTCGTAGTCGAACTCGGGGAGGGGTGTGGGTGGCCTGAGTGCCGCAACACCCTCGCCAGCTCTGCTGCCGCCGCTCATGCTACTAGCTGTACTATACTGGCCCCTCTTTCTCTCTTGCAACTTTGTATACACGAGTCGGCTCTATCTATATATTGTATACCTATACTCTCTCGCGTGCGTCATTCTTCATTTTGCGTTCGACTATGTAACTATATACAGCCCTAGTGCAGGTAGCGCAGTAGTGTGAGAGCTGGGGAAAAAACTGAAACTCAACTCAATAACTGAATCGTTGCGAGACGAGTTATTCCGCGGTGTACAAACAACCTGTGTCTGGTCGAAATAGTGCTGCACGCACGGGGTATATACACTAGAGAGAGAGAGAGAGAGAGAGAGAGAGAGAGAGAGAGAGAGAGAGAGAGAGAGAGAGAATGGTCGAGGGCGACGATGAGAAGCTGCAGGCAGTGTGGGAGAGCAAAAACCAAATGAACAAGAGCTTTTGTATTTGGGATTTCTGAGGAGAGAGTAGGACGCGAATTCGCAGCGGAATCAACGCGCGAACCAATGAGTAAAGAGCGAGAGGGGGGCAACTGCAATTTGTACCTCTTACTGTCCGCGGGAAGAATGGCTATTGTCTTGCAGGAGAGAGACAGAGAGAAAAACGAATCGAGCCTCTATGAAAGCCCGGGCGAGCGAACGGGAACCGATATTTTTAATTTCAGTAGAAGCCAAACATCTACGAGCAGTCGAGCGTTTAACCTTGCTGTACATCCATATGCAGCGAAGATGATACAACTGACCGCTCGCCTCTTGGGAGATTATATTATTTTTTCATCAGGCGCGGAGACGGATGGTCCGAGAAATTGCATCCCCAAAGCGAATACCCTCTCGCCGTTTCTTCACTATTCTCTCTATCCCTCGCACTGCGGCGTACCTACACGCCGGGTATATACGTGAGTGGCCTCTCTCCCTCCGCCGAAACTCCCGTTCAAGCCGAATATATACGATCGGTCGAATTGAAAACCGGCGATCGCCGAACCGGCTGAATAAAATATCGCTTGGATTTATTGTAACACCTGGTATATCGAGCCGACGGCGGCGGGTCACGACCCTTAAGTGCACATACGCTCGAGCTTGTAGCACCGCTGCTGCTGCTCAAAAATACAATTACCCGCTGCTTGACGATTCGATTGTGCTCTCGCGGATGATTTATTAACGATCTTAATGAAATCCCGCGCGCCGCCTGAAATTCCATCGGCGCGCGCGAGAGCGAATAATATCGGCCGCATTAATATCGGCCTTACACGCGTAACGGACGAAGGGGAGCGAAATTAAATTTTCTATTTTGCAACCTATAGCCGTTACACCGCTGACCTCTCGGGGGAGCGAGGGTTCTCGAATCTCTTTCTCGGACGCAAGCCGCGTGCCAAAAACGAGACACGTAACACGCGGCCGAGTGCGCGCGTAATTAAAGCAAATAATAAGTTGAATTGAAAGCCGCTCGCTACGTGTACCGCGCCGGCGACGAGTGAGTGAGAAAAGTTTCGACTCGCCTTATTTATTTAAGGCAAATAATTCGCAGAAGCCAAGTTGGCTACCGGCAGCGTCAGCGGAGATATATTGGGTGTACGCTTTGGAGGGAGGTTATTTTAATTACTGTCCGGCGGCTCTAAATTAAAGAGCCGGGTTATTCCGACGCTAACCGTCCACTCTCTCTCTCTCTCTCTCTCTCTCTCTCTCTCTCTCTCTCTCTCTCGGACTGCAAGCCCCTCGCGCGCTCTCTATATGATGTTTGACGCTAACCGGCTTGACCCCGCTAAATCGGCCGAAACTGGCGGATTAAGGAGTCCGGAAAATTAAGCGCCGCTACATTTCCAGCGCACGGCCAGAGAGGGGCACGCGGCCAAGAATTTTATCGTTTCATTACGCGCGCGCGCGCGCGCGAGAGAGAGAGAGAGAGAGAGAGAGTAGCCCATACTCTCCGCTTGTTTAACATACACACACGTATACATGTATAAGCTGCGCGCAGCATTAGAGCAGCCGAGCGCCGAGAGATCGATTTCGAGAGAAAGAAGGAGGAGTATCTCCGTGACAGGGTGCGAAGTCGCGGAGCGCCCTCCTGGCGGGACGGCACTCAACCAGGGAAGTGTTGTCGGCTCGGGCTTTTCAGGAGCTTTCAAGTGCTTTCGCAGTTGCCTCGAGTGCCATAAGAGGCTTTCAGAAACGAAGGCGGAAACGGCCTTTTTAATAGGGTCGAGGAGTTGGCCTCCTCCCGATACTCTCTCTCTCTCTCTCTCTCTCTTGCTGCTTCTTTTTCCTCTTCTTATAGGTATGCTACTCCTTCTCGCGCCGCTTTCTAACTCCATCCATCAGTATTCGGCGTATAGCGATAGAGAATCAATTTCCGCGTATCGTCTCCTGTAAAATTTTCATACACTGGTATGTCCGCGCGTGTGTGTCTGTGTGCACAAAAATAGCCGAAAGTTCCCAACTCCCTCCTCTCAGCTCGACGTGCTCCATAATCCCGAATTCATGGCCGCGAAAAAGTTGGATTTTTTCGGAAGACTCTTCGGCGAGACACACGCCGCATGTGCGTCGGCCACGTGGCGAGCTAGAGTCCGCGGATAAAGTTAGGGCTTAAGCCTCGGCCAAATCCAAATGCGAGTTTAAAATGTTGCCGCGCGAATTCCGTCCCCTAATACTCTCCGCTCGGCGGGCGCAAGAACGTGAGCGTAACTTTATTCAAATTTTCTAGGAATTAAAAGAGAGTTTGCAGTTTCGCTCCGCAAACCTGCGCCTAATGCGAGGATCCGCTTCTGCTGCTGCTGCTGCTGCTGCTGCTGCTGCTGCTGCTGCTGCTGCTGGCCACTGCTGCCGCCGTCGTTCTTTCTACGCTAAGCCTCGGCTCTTCGAGACTAGGGATTACGCCGCGCGAATACTTTATTTTCCGCGCGCGAGACTCTACTGCGTACTGTATTACATTGTATGGGCGAGTACGTTGGTCGGTTGATTTGTGCGTCGCGAAACTCACTCGATTGAGCCAAAGTCGGCAGGTGTAAACGCGCTTATATAGCCTTGCGGACTTATCGAGGAGCAGAGGGAGGGAGAGGGCATCAGAACGAAACCGAAAAGCTTTCGAGTGTCCGAACTGATAGGCGCTTAAGTGGGATGGCAGGAGAACGCTTGTAGCGCTAATTGCCTTAATTCGATAAACTGCTAACCCCTTCCCGCGCGCCTCTCGGCCGGGCTTCATTATCCGCCGGCGCATTCATCCTCGCCCGCCTGCGTGCTTACGCGTATGCGTATCCAATTTAACCTTTTTCTCGCAATGGATTTATTAAAATACTCGGTGGGAATCTCGTAAAACGACTTATCGGAAATGTGTCGCATCTCGAAGCTCTCGTTCGAGACGCTCATTTGTGTAATTGAGGCGGCGCCGCCTCTCGCGCTCCGTCGCACGGGCGGAAGTAGCAAAAAACAATCGCGGCTAATTTCCGAGTCCAAAAGGCGCAATATCTCGCGGAAAGCGCGCGTGGCCGGAGTATACGCGCAGCGTTTTCAATTACACAGCGAAATCATCACCTAATGGTTTCTCGCTTTTTGAGAGGGTCTGCCCCGCCGTCGTCGCGATTACAAAACGTGTACGTGTGTATAGGTGCAGCTCGAGCTGACGAAGAACCTGCTGCTGTCTCTCCCTGCACTGGTGTGGCAGTGTATAGGTGAAACACAAGAAGAGACGAGGAAACTAGCGCTCACTCAAAAATTGCGTATTTAAAGGGCTCGCGCGCGTCTGGGAGTAGGCTAGACAAAGGGAAATAAGAAAAACTGCTGCACGCACGCATGTCTTTTGAAAACTCGCGCGACGCATTGATGCGTTTGAAAGAGGGGGGATGCATTTAATACAAGGGGGAGAAAAAGGATTCGCTCTGTGTGTGTGTGTGTGTGTGTGTGTGTGTGTGTGTGTGTGTGTGTCTGTGTGTATAGCTGACGCGCAGTCGAGGGGATGGAAAAAGGAAGTTTAAAAGCATCCGCGAAGAAGAGGCGAGCAATAAGAGTGTAGGGAGGGAGAGAGATAAAGGGCAAGCGATATTCGATTCATGTTTGTTGCAGTGAGGCCGCGCGCTCTTGGGTCCCTCTCTCTCTCTCTCTCTCTCTCTCTCTCTCTCTCTCTCTCTCTCTCTCTCTTTCTCTCAGCGCGCGGCGCGGTAATAAAGGTGTTATTAAATAGATTGAGATTAATTGCGTGATTAGTACTTTACGTGTAATTGGATAGCCCGCGCTGCAGTGAGAGAGAAGTAAATTGCACACCCTGTACTATACGTGTGTGTGCATACAGACTCTACGCGTTTGTATCGGCGGGAGAGCTCTCCTTTTCTCTTTTCTCTCCATTCTTTCTCGTTCGCTTCGCTCTCGGCGGTGCAGCTCGTGCGCGTGTCTCTGTGCAGTCTACGTACACACAGAGGCCTTTTCACGAGCTGTATCGTTTGCGCACAGCTCTCCGACACGCGAGCGCTCTGTTTTCCCTCTCTCTCTCTATCTCTCTCTGCGTTCGATCGTGGTCGTTATCCGCGAGTCGCTTTGATATATTATTCCTTTCGTAACTACACGCTTCAAGGATGATTTACGCGGAGGAGTATACGCGAGGCCCCATGTGCAAGATCTCGCGCGCATCGCACCGAATTCCCTCGAATCGCTTCGGCTGTATATGCTGCGCGGAGGTACTTTTTCTTTTCGTTTACGATCCATACACAGTGTATTATACTAATCACGCCAAATTGCAGAGCCGCGCTCGAGAGTCGTCTCGAACCGGTCGCTGATATAGCGCTATATAAATATACAGAATCGCTGCCCAAATTTTTTCCAATAATATTCATACGCAGATGCTTTTCCCTTAAAACTCAGCATTATGGCTTCGGAGGATCTCCTGCGAGGACCACCCGCGACGATCTTTGCACGGCTCTTCTGTATTTCCCACACGCCCCGCACACCTTTGCGCGGGAGATTTCACGTCGCGATACTATCATACAGCGTCTGCAGAAAACTAACAACTCTTTTTCGGTTTCAGGAGAGGCCTCTGATCGAGGCTATTGGGCACACCATCAGGACACACGTTCACAAATAGAGGTAAGCAACTATATGTTTCGTATAAAATTTTATCTCTCTGCGCACGTGACATCGGCATGATATCATCAGAGCACATCGGTGGCCTTGGCCCGCGGGCAGCCACCTCGCCATATCCTGAATTTTGATCGGCCATTATATCTCTGGTGCACTATCATGCGCGAGCCTCGCCAGCCGAAGAAGCTATTAACGCGTTATATGTATAATATACTGCACACGCAGACACATTCACACACACACATCAGTTGTAGAGAGACAGTGCGCGCTCGCGCGTGAACTCGGAAATGCACTTAAAATCCGAAATCCCTCTTTTCCATTAATGAAAGCCCGGCGCGAGGCCCACTCATATAAACGAGCGTTCTCGCGTATCGCGCGCACCGTAACCTCCGCGGCGACCGAGGGCGGACAAAGTATATTATATACAGCGATTCTCTCTCTCCCTCACTCTAAATATAATATCGTCGGTGGGCGGAAGCGGGCGAGGAGATGCGACGCTAGGCGCACATGTGAGAGAAAGAGAGAGAGAGAGAGGGGGGGGAGAGCTGCCTAAAGGAGGAGGAACTCGCGAGCGGGACATATCAGGACGACTATCTATCGCTGCCTTTTACGCTAATTGATAAATCGTGTTGCGTTAATGAATGGAGCCGAGCGCGCGAGCGAGAGGGGCAGAGAGCGAGTGAGAGAGAGAGAGAGAGAGAGAGAGAGAGAGCGTGAGAGACTGCACGGACGAGAAAAAGACTCGCGATGTTATAGCTATACACACATATAGTAAGCTGCGGCCGGAAGAGAGCGGATGAAGGAGTGTATAGGAGAATCGGCGTTGCAGCGAGCCTCTCAAGGATGACGAGGAAATTGAAAATCCCATATATGCGCGAGAGCCGCTTCTTTCGTATGTGCTATCTCTTCCGTCCGGTCTATTTGCCTCGGTCCTTCTGACTCCCCGGCACCGAGGCTTTGAGACCAACATCTTATTCTATTCGGACTTGCGTCGCTTCGATAACGCGGCTATGATCCATTATATCGAAGGAGGATATCGGGATTAGATAATAGCAGGACTCTCGGTGTGCTTTATAATCAACGACTTCAGTCGAGCGATCGTGCTCTCCTGCAAACAGTTGTTGATTTTAATTTTTGTTTTGCGTGATAGATTTTAATTTCTTCATTAAATCGTTTTTGTCGGATGGTCCATATACCTCTGAGGAAAAGACTTGAGGACGATAAAGCACGAAAACAGGTTTACTTGTACGAAAAAAAGAGCTACAATTCATCTCATTTCTATTGAATTTCAGCAATATTAATCAATTTAACAATATATCAAATACTCGACAAATTTAATCAAATTGATTAATTTTATCAAATCGAAGCGAAATCACCATATAAATTTATCAACGTACCTAAAGAGATGGGAACATGGAATAATAAGCGAAAATAGAGTTTACGAGAATCAAGGGCTTTAGCGCAATTCAAATTTTCATTGTCAAAATTTACGCGCTCTTAGCTTGTAATAGTGTCAAATTAACATAATTAATTCCCCCCTATAAGATAGATTAACTGTTTTACGCTGCGTTCTCGCTGTGTGGGTCAATTTAATTACGGTAATAAAATGAAGAATTCCTTCCGCATCATTACATAAATACAAGATATTTTCCAAGTTAAATCATTTGCGTTTCATTTTCAATCATTCTTGATACTTGTTAAGTGCTCCTGCATAATTTATCAATAGCAAAGGTACAAACAGTAAATTTCCACGATTCACACGATCGCGTTAACGAAACTCTGTAGTCCGATGGGAGTGATCCGCTTTGAACAATAGAAAACGGCGAAGCAAATCTTCAAGTAGAGCGAGGCCTGCTCCGGCAAGACACGCCGCAGAATCGTCCGATGTAGTCGTCGATAATCTTGATTCATGGCAGTATAATACAGACGTATTACGTCTATCCTGCGAATGGACGAAAGTGTCCGGGCGTACAATCCTCGTAAGAATAAGCGAAAGAAGAGCGCGCACATAACAGAGAGGACCGCAAAAGAATGTCGGCTTCCGCTGGCCATGCAAAGAGAGAGAGAGGGGGAGAAAGAGAGAGAGAGAGAGAGAGAGAGAGAGAGAGAGAGAGAGAGAGAGAGGAAAGAGAAGGAGACCATAGATCAAGCTCGTTGTCGGGGCGGCGTGTACCTCTCCCTCTCTCTTTCTCTCTCAGCGGGGGAGAGTTAACTCGCAGCAAGGGCGCTGCCCTGTGAACCCGAGGAGATTCTTCAAGCCGCGCGCGAGTAAATCGCCCGATTCCACACTCCTCCCCCCGTCTCCCGCCTGATCGCGCGACAATCGACTGCACAACGACCGGTCTCTTCTTTGATTTGTCGGCAACGAATCCCATCAGCGCCATCTCTTTCTCTCCCTTCTTCTTCTTTCCTATCTCTTACAGAGATGTTTATCATTTTTAGTGTCCTGATCCCACAGCGCGCGCGCGCGCGCGTCTGTGTCGCACCGACTCGTTAGTCAAATGCCCCTCTATAACATTGTCTTTGCAAACTTCCATCTCTCCGCGGCGTGTCTTTTATTTGTCTCGCCGAGGAGAAGAAAGAGAAAACGACGGGAGACCGAGCGAGAGAGGGAGAGATTGACCTTCGTTATGCGGCGGCGAACGTCACCGCAAGCGTGTATATGGCGTCGCTGATTGCCCATTGTCCGGTTAATAAGATATTCCGCGATTTCACCTACGGACTGATGGCGGAGAGCTGAAAAAGGAACGCGCGCCAGCTGTTTTTTTTTCTTTGCTAGTATACGCTTGGTGCCTTTCGACGACAACTGCCGGACACGTCGCGACGAGAACGTCGTCTCTCTCATATTTTTAGACGGGAATTAACGAGACAGCTGGCGGAGGCGGTTCGAAAACGTCCGACGCGCGGATTAAGCGGATCACACTCGCGGGAATCGATCGATGTCCGATAAAAAAATATCATCACGTGCCCCTGCCCTCGCTGCTGCTGCTGCTGTACAAATAAATTGTCGACGAGGAGAAGAGAAAGTATTAGCGTGTCGATCGAGTTTGAATAATTTATTTTTCCGGCACTCGTTGATTCAACGAGACCGTATAAGAATAATCTTTCGTCATTATTATTCCGCGGCCCTCGTGTATTTTCAACGCGAGCTTTTCACTTCATCTAAAAGCGTTGTTCTTTTAAAAGCTTACGGCGATTACGAATTTAATTCTGCTATACATGCCGAATTTAAATTCGTCATAGTATTGTCCCTTCTAGATCGCAAGTGGCTGCCAATCAAGAAGGGGTACGCCGTACCAAAAATATCAGTCTTACTCTCTTGTAGCTTCATTCACGCTCCGAGGGACTATGTTATATACTATACGTGTGTGTGTGCGTTATACGCATTCATCAGAGCCTTTTTCCCCAACATTCCCGTATATAGGTGCAGTGTATATGTGTATACAGAGACGGCGCACAGGGACTAAGCGAGAACCACTTTAGATAGGAGGGCTCGCGTCGCAGATAAGACTGCAGTCGGCTCTCTCTCTCTCTCTCTCTCTCTCTCTCTCTCTCTCTCTCCCACTCTCCGCTGCACTGATGGATTCCGAACACGAGGGAATTAGCGGTTCTCCGAGATAGCGCTATAGAGGCTTTATGGGGCCCTCGGCCGCTTGATTAAAAGAATTTGTGTCGATAGTTTCGAGCATTGTCGGCCGTTTCAATTAAGTCCGGCAGATATGTAAAACGGCGAGATGGAGATGTCACGACTGACTTAGGTACATAGCCCGAAGCAAGAAGTATGTATACTCACGCACGCGCGTGAAATGTGTAGCATCGGGCGGAGAATGAGCGAGAGAGAGAGAGAGAGAGAGAGAGAGAGAGAGAGAGAGAGAGAGAGAGAGAGAGAGAGAGCAACTTGCATACGGCATATACGCGCGCAGAGTGTGCGGTGAATTGGGTCCTAGGACGACTTGGTATGTATGTCTGGGCCGACACTACTACTTACAGTCCTACTCTCTGCTTCGGAGCAGGAACGAGAGGGTGTATACATGTAGAGAGGCCGCCGCCGCGCGTCGAGGAGAGAAACAGCGAGAGAGGGAGAGAGATCGAGCGTGGGTTGCGGTCCAGGCTAATGCGAATATGCTGTCGTCCAGATAGAAAGAGATAGCCGATAGCGAATCTGTGTCCGACATGGATGTCGAATTAGCTTGGATTTAGCTTGCCCGGACGAGCTGCTGACAAATAGTTATTGCTTGATTAGGATGGACGCCGACGCGACACCCAACTAACTCTTTCTCTCTCTCGCTCTCGCTCGTCGTGTACGCTCTTTTTTTACGCGCCCGTGCACCTATACGACGCCGTCCAAAAAAGCACACGCCGCGCGCGGGTTTATTTTTCGTTCAGCCTCGCTCTATACTGGACGATCAAAATCAGCCGCGCATTCCAGCTTTTTCGGGGGGGCCGGTTAGAAACTTTTTTTATCAGATCGCTGTTTATTACGTCATATTCCGCATACCTATTTCATTTGAGCTTTTCGTCCGCGAAATGCGGCCTTTGTCACGCTGAAATCGAACATAGTTCGAGTTCTGCACACGCGCACACACACATGGATCGCGAGGACGAGGACGAGGAGGGGGAGGTGGATATGGAGGGGGAGAGAGAGAGGCCAGTTTCGATTTTATTGCGAGAGCCCGATTTAACGACCACGTTCATAAATCCAAGCTCTCGAGCTTACCATCCTGCAGGCGCTTGCGCCTGTGCTATTAATTCCTCCATTGTCTGCCACGTGTATATATATTTTCCGCGGAGTGCGGAGAAAAAAATTTGCTATTTCATTGATAATGGCCGCGGAGTGTGTTGTGGTCTCGGGCCTACTCTCGCTCTCTCTCTCTCTCTCTCTCTCTCTCTCTCTCTCTCTCTCTCTCTCTCTCTCTCTCTCTCTCTCTCTCTCTCCTGGGTACACGGTAAGAAAGTGCATGTAGCTACACGCTAAAGGATGAAACCATAAAGCCCAAGATATATGGAGGGGGCATGGAACGAAGGAAAAAGGCGCGATAAATGCCTTCTCGGAATCGCTTTCTCCGCGTGATAAATCATACTTTTGTCAAATCGAAGTTATGACTTTATTATGAAGTGTATATAAGAAAAGCGCACGCGTTTTTTAGCCTCTCGCCTTATAGCTCGCGCTCGAGCGATACGCATAACAAAAAAAGAGAGATGGCCCGCGAGTTTTTGATGGCTCGTCGTCTCGAGCTTGTTCCCAATGAAAAATATGTTCGCGAAATAGTCTCGGGCGCCCAATATAAGTTAGCAAGTTTACGGCCTCGCGAAAGCTGCCCGCGCGAGCGAGCGAGCGACGATCGATCGAGAGAGAGAGAGAGAGAGAGAGAGAGAGAGGTCGTTTCGTATAATTGAAAATATTTCAAGTAGTAGAATCGAGTTAGCTCTCTCGCACTCGCGAGCTTTTTCCCGCTGTTATACCGGCGGTGGCGGCCAGCTTGGCCTAATTTATATGTTAATTCCCTGGGCAAGCTATACGAGCCCTTCCTATATTCCTCTGCCTCGCCGATTCGATTCTATGCTCCCTCTCTCTCTGCGCGATCTGGAAAACCTCGAGCGAGAAAACTTTGGCCAGGGTCTGTAGGGCGATGGCTATTACTGTCCTCTCTCTCCGACTCTCGCTCAGCCGCGGTAATCGCCACTTTCTCCCCCATAGTCTCACGGCGCTATTATTGCGCTTCGTGGGATCGTTTCGCCGCGGATATTACCCTTTACCGAACACCTTATCTCTTTCTCCATCTCGAGGAATCACTGCTTATACACTCTCGGCACCATCGAACGCGTTCTCCGAGATAGGTTAACGAAATCACGTTGACGCGTTATTCGGTTTCGCTCTGCATCTCGACAATTCGAAGAGATGTCTCAGCCGAAGAATCAAGACGTCAGGCTAATGCAGTCGAGGTTGAACGTCGGCTTAATGTTGTGTCTCCCGAATGGTAAATCTTAATTGCCCTGTCAGGAGTATCTAAATTGTCGAGATAGCGACGCATCGCGTCACACCGCGCTAAGCCAGATAAAAGACTCGAATAGAAAGCACGCACGCAATGTACCGGAATACATGTAGGGAGGCCCGTGTGTGTGTGTGTGTGTGTGTTCCTTGTACGTCGCGCGGCGGTCGAACCTCTCACGAGCCATTAATCGCGCTAGATTTTTGAAAAGGTCGGCCAGAGCATACAACTGCGCGCGTCCGTGATGGAGCGTTTAATCGTCGCCCTGCAGAGCCCGCGTCAGCGGCCAATTAGTCAGCCGATGATTAGCGCCGTGTAAACCGAAACGCCGAACGTCACTGGCCAACGCACAACAAGCTCAAAGGTGTGCGATTTTTTTTTCAACGCAACGTCGATGCAACGCCGACATTCGATGAATTCATTTTTTCAAGTGTATTTAATAATGCGTCGTTTAATAAACATAACCACGTATGAGCACACACAGTCGACAGTCCGTCGCGAGGGAAAGACTGCGACGCAGATTAGGATGAGAGAAGAGCGCCTGCACTAATGGAATTGATTAAAATGTGTTCGATCAACCGAATCACGCGGAGGGCATTGGACGACGCCCTACTGCACCGTACAGTCGCGCGCGGCAATCGAATATTTGCGTTTAGGTACATCGACGCGGAAAATTCTATCTTTGTCAATTAATTCAACCTGTTGTCGAGCGTCGTCCCCGGCATACGTGAGTTTGTGTGTATGTGTGTGTGTGTGTGTGTGTGTACGCGCGGCCGGCCGTGTTCCGAGCTAACCAAGCGCGAGCGCTGCGCTGCAGCCTTTCGATCGGGAAAATTGGTGGTTTCGCGACAAATCGCCGACGCGACCGTGGTAGGGGCTCTTTTCCAAATTCGTTTTCCCAGAGTACACAGAGACTAGTCTCCTCTCTATTCGCTGCTTTTTCCATTTATTTTCTCTCCATCGCGCTGCTGCTGGCCAAACTCGATTTTGTCTCTATAATGGGCTTTATTTTTCTCTTTCGAAATGAACGCGTCGAAGTCGACGCGCGTACAAGAGGCCCGTTCATTTGGGTACAGAGTCGCGGAGAGTGTATATCGAATTGATTCCTGTCTAGTCATAGTCTCACGCTCGGAGGAGAGAACGCTTCGATGGCTCCTTATCTCAATCTTGTCACACAGGCTTCCCGCGGGTTCCGAACGTGAGAAAAATTTCCGAGCCTTCGATTGCAAGCCGATCTCACGTGTACGCACGTAGCCGTCGAGTTATTCGAACGAACTTACGCGAGCCACAAGCGCGACGAGTACATAAGGTATTAAAATCGAGGTCCACGCGGCTAAATTCGACATCGATCCGCCGCAGCACGGCTTCCGAGGCTGTCGCGGCAAGCGCTCTCTAATATCAGAGAGAAAGAGACCCGCGCGTGTTTGACGAGGTGCTCGAGTTAGTAGTTCGATTCGGAAAAGCTATCGGTCCCGGATTTCAATCCGCTGCGGGTGCGGCTTCCTCGTCCGGCTTGCGAACTAGTGGCAGCACATACGCAGTACACGTACACACACACACAGAGCGAGCGAGGTAGCGGCGCCGAAAGTTACAGAGCTCGTATAGCAAAGAGAATGCCTGCTGATTGGAGAGAGAGTGAAGTAGCGCGTAATCAAATTGCAGAAGCGACCCACTAATGAATCCACAGCTTCATTCCGCCCACTCCTTTATCCACGCTCTTTTTTCGCGCGCTCCAGCCCTTCCGCTAATTGCGTCTGCCCAGGCTATTTTAAGGCGATACGGAACGCCGGGATTTTTTCGGCATACTAATTTTTCTCTCTCGCTCGGCTTTCGTATAGAAATTTCGCGCGCAGAGATCGTTAATTCGATTCCGGTTTGACAATTTTTAGCGCGGACATTCAATTTGCCGCGCGATAAAGTTTTAAACACGAGCTATTTATAAGTTGTCGCGTGTATTGCACTGCGGCGCAAAAAGCCACTGCGCGAGGAGCGCCGCGGTTAAATTGCTTTTCTTCGCGAAATTCCCTGTCCAATAAAACGATTTCTGGATTTCCGAGATAATTACGAAAACGGAATTTTCATCCAGAAAAGGAGGATCGCCGTTTTATATAGAGCGCGACGTCCTAATTAACTTTTCCTTTTTTTCTCTTACCTCCCCCCTCCCTCTCGCTCTTTTCTCGCCGGCGACGCGCGCGCGACCCTTAAAAAGCGACGTGTGCGCGCGGTCGAGCTACAATCCTGAGGTATTACAAGGCACGCGGATTACAAATCCTCGCAAAGTACCTATCCAGTTACGACCTGTTTTACGGCCTCTGAAAAATTCTCTCACGCAGATACAGACCGAGTGAGAGAGAAAGAGAGGAAGGACTGGACGAGCCGAGGAGGAGAGAAGGGGGAAAGAGCCGCGATGGAATTTCCTATCAATTAGGGACAGGTTTCCCTGCAGCTCGGCGACGCCGTGTGGCTCACGGGACTTTTTTACCACCGCCCCCTCTTGTATCTTCGAAAAATTTCGTTCTTGCGTTGCTTCAGGCTTATACCGCGCTCAAGGACTTATGGAGCTGCGGCGAGGAGATCGTTATTTTCACACCAGAAATAATTTCCTCTATTCGCTGTAAGAATCTTGTTGTGAAAATAATTGTGAACAATTTTAAAACGAGCGAAATGAGCTTTTGGACAACTGCTTCTAGGTTCTGTTCCTAGGTTGAAACCCGCTATTCTAATTTGACACACATGAACAAGGATTGAAAATACACCCGTTATCAAAGATGTGTTGTATGTTTTACTTTCATTCTTATCCTCTAAAGAGGTAGTTCATGCCATTGCCTGTTGAATACGATTAGTGATGTCGAACTGTAGCATAATCTCATCTAATATTTCAGCTCAGAAATCCGGTCTAGTATAGGCATACCATTAGAAGGCGCTTTCGTATTTTCCATTTCCAGAAACCGAGAAGTTTCCCGATAGCCATGTTAACGAAATAGTCAGTCTGTCCAAATTAGCTTGAGATATTTTGCACAGTGGCGTTATCTCAACGAGACGCGAGCCCGACGGCGAAAGTTAACGAACGTTATAATAATCCAGCTCGCGAGTTACTAGACTCGCGCGCGCAGAACTCGGTCTATCAAATCAATTATTGTTAACGGAGTCGACTCGATTTCACCATGAACGTCATTTGCAATCTCTGGTGGAGCGAGAAAACTCGTTGTCGCTGCGACGGAGAGAGGGGAGACTTGACCGTCCTGTAGCGGGTTGTACTCCCACTGAAATCTTGTCGCCACCTGCGATACACGTGCTTCGTGACTAATTTAAATGGAGATTAGAGTTATTAGTAATTTATTGGCCGTATAAACGAGCTCTCTGCCCACTTTTTTGCTGCTCGTCGCATACGTACAGCGTATCGCTCAAACTGCAGCGCTCTCGGCATATTTGCATGCGCCGTAAATCACTTTTCGTTAGCCAGGCCCCGAGACAATATTTTTTCCAGCAAAATTAATCGGAATAAAGTTCGTGTAGGTACAAGCGCACTCGATTAAACTGGAAATCTTTACAGTATTGCACATTGGAAATCGAAATACTCTCACGTGAATCCACACGGTAGTTTAAAGAATAATTATAGTCTCATCAGAAGCAAACGTATTCGGTCCGCAAATAAAGTCGGAGAACACGGTCGAATACCCTCACCACCATCAGCGACACAACTCGCTATATGCCTGACGACATCTACACATACAAGGCTACCAGCTCTCGCCGCAGAAGAATCAGCCGTCATCGGCGTCGGCCGCGCTCATTTTCATAAATTATATTAATTCTCTACGGACGGTCTGAGCGGCTGATTGGGTGACACGAGACTCTCTCTCTCTCTCTCTCTCTCTCTCTCTCTCTCTCTCTCTCTCTCTCTCAAGTCGTCGTCGCTACGCTGTTCCTTTTGCTCTTTCTCATCTCTTCCTCCTTCGCCGCCGCCTCTCCGCGAAAATCGCCTGCATTTCATTTTAAATGAGGCGATCGTTAAACTCTCGAGTTCTAAATCGATGTGTGCGCGCGTTAATTAAAAAGAGCGCGCGTCTCCGCGGCGGCATGCTCCGCACATCACGCTGCACTCTGAAATCAATTCCGTTATTAAAATTAAATAATGCACACGCGCGAGGACGTATTTCCGTTAATTAAAGCTGTGCGCATAATACACACCCCTCGTCGGCCCCCCGCGCGCCGTCGTCATTTTTGCGCGCATAATTACACGAATTTTGAGCGCGGACACTTTGTTTTCGTTGACTTTATGCGCTGTGCGCGTTCGATGAAACGTAAATATAATTCAGCGTAATTACTCGGCCCGTGCGCGAGTTGCTCAAAGAAGAAACAAAGCAAATACGCGCGCGGTGTATATTATACACGTGAGAATCGTTGCGGCGGCGGCCGTCGACAGTTTCTCGGGAATAGAATAAGCGGTTCGCAGCCCATAAAACTAGGCGAGGGTTTTTCGGGGAACGTGCGAAGTGATTTGCCTCTTTTTACCTTCTCTCGGCTTTTCGTTCGTTTGTGGCGAGGAGAGAGCGGCGTGTTATAAGTTCCAACGGCGGCGGTGCGCGCATTTCTAAGCCCTAATGCTGCAGTAGAGCCTCTCTCTCTCTCTCTCTCTCTCTCTCTCTCTCTCTCTCTCTCTCTCTCTTCTTATCTTCCTTTCATGCGCGGCTGCTGAATACGTTATCATGCTTAAGTAGCCACTGTTTGCAAAGCAGCAGTGTGTGTGCGCGCCGTCGCGATACTCGAAAAATCCTGCTCTTTGTCTCAAAACATCTTCTGCGATAATTCTCCTTCGGTTTACTAATCGTCTGCGAATTTCACCAGTTAGACCATAATACAACAGAGGACACTTCTATCGGTACAGTACGGGCGCGCGTGATCAAATCAAGAAGAGATTAATTTTAACCAATTCGATACACGGGAGAGCGTAAAATCAACGGATGTAAATGTACAGGCACACACGGCGATACGACGAATAAGTTGATCAAATAATGAGCAATATTTTCAGCGAGTCATTAATTATTCATGAAATGCAGCCGTGCGCGTAGTGGCGCATTATTCCGGCATAAACATTGTGTAGAGAGAGAAAGGCGAAGGGGAAAGGTTGCGCCGGCGGGGCAAGGGAAAACGAATTCAATCGCGACGCCGGGAGAAAATAAACGAAGCGTTGTATACTTATGCGCTGAAGGAGTATAACGGGACGCACGCAGGCACACTTTGTCCGGCAAAACACACATGCTCGTCCTTCGGATCTTCTTTATAATACTCTCGGACGACGAAGGTGGCGCGGGCCGCAGCTCCGCGCCCGTGGATTTTTATTTCGCGTCGGGAGCTGAAACCAGTTTGTATAAATAATATGCAAATCCGCGCACTGCGCTGCAGAGGAAGCGGCCGAGTCGCTGGGCGTGTATACTCCGACGAGGAAAGAGGGCTCCGCGATTTTCCAGGATTTTCATCGAGACGCCGTGGCAAAAGTCGATCCTCGCGATGGATGATCAAGAGTGACGTGCACGCGTGAGGATTTCGAGAGCGATCGGATTGTTAAGTCTCGCTATCCGGTCTTGTTGCGCGAGCTAATGCGGCCGATGGGAGGAGTTCTTTCGCGAGATTTACAATCGGCGGCGCGCCAAAAACGTAATTTATAGCAGCAGCGGCAGCGCGACTGAATTCGTTCCGTTTGTCGATTAGCGTTTCGCCGCCGCCACCGAGAGGTAGAGAGAAGAAGCCGCGCGCGCTGGTCCCCGCTATAAATTGCAATTTGCCACCGTGCGCTCGAAGTATTATAAGTCTCGGGGCATCAGTGTCATTGCTCGTTTCGAAGACACGTTAATTAAATCGCCATTCATTGCCCAACTCCGTCCGTCCGTCCGTCCGCCCCCCCCCCCTCTTGCTCTTTTTCCTCCTTTTATCGGCGACCACTACCAAGATCGCGTTTTATTTATAGAACACTCGCGCGCTCTCTCTCGCAATTTGCACAAAGTCCGAGAGACTCGGGAGTTATTAATCGGAGAGTGCGTTATAGGCGCGTCGCTATACGAAGGGGAGAAAAAGGAAGGCGAAAAGTGGAGCGACGATCGCGGCGGCGGGCACGTATAACGCGACTGTAATAACACGAGGACGCGCAGCGAGCGGTGGGGTAGTAGGCTCATCGCGAGGAAATAATGTGAGAACGATTTCTCGGACGAGCAGCGCCGCATCATTACGGCGCGATCTCTTTGCGCTGAGCATTATCATGCCACGCTCTCTCAGCGTCTTTCTCACTCTTTCGCGCGCAACGGTGATCGATCTGTCGAGAGTGAGAGAGAGAGGCCGCAGCTCTCTTCTCTCTGTGTGGCGCAACCCTGCAATTACTATCTATTATATCGTGCGCTCGGCGTGTGGGTGTAGCTGTATAATCTCGCGATCGTGTCGAGGATCCCTCTCGCAGCTCTCTATAGCTCTATCTGCCTCGTCCCACAGGTACACACACACACACACGCACACGTAAGCGCGCGCGATCGAATCCAAATTGACTCTTGGGATTGTTGTAAGCACACAAGGCGTTTTGCCGATTAGCCTCGTCGATCGCGCGACATGGCTCTCGCTCTGCGATTCCGTGTTTTTGTTCTCCCTTTCTTTCTCTCTCTCTCTCTCTCTCTCTCTCTCTCTCTCTCTCTCTCTCTCTCTCTCTCTCTCTCTTTGTGCGTATGCAAAGCCCGACGAGGTTTTGAAAAACGCGAGACTAGAGCCGGTCATGGGAAAAAAGTTAGACCGTGCCGCTAGCTACCATGGAATTCAGAGCGAGAGACAGAGAGAGCATCATCGTTATAGGTTTCGGCCCTTTTGTCTCAGCGCTCGCTCGCGTTTTGTCAGCGGCGCTTTTGTCGCTGGCGCTTTTTTTTAGCCAGTACAGCGTCATGTGTGCTCACGCGCGCGCTCATTTTTCCGCGATTGCGGTCTGGCGCATTTTTCGAATTTATCGGACTATAACCATGGCTCCGCGGCGGATTTTGTTGTCCTCGTGCGGCGTCGTATACAATATCTCGCGCCTAGCGCCGGCGGTTGGAAAAAGGCATATTATCCCGATAAACGGGCTCCGCTGGCTCTTTGTTGTTGGCTCTCGTTCGTACAGTGTGCGCGTGTGTCTGATGCGCATTGTGGCGGCGCCGCCGACGTTTCACGCCGCGGTTAAGCAGGGGGCAGCAGAACGGAAATAACGACGAGGAGCACTCGCGGCTGGAATAAAAGTAAACGGCGGAGATAGAACTTTTCGGCAGAGCGACTCTTTGGAAGCGCCCCAACCGATCGTAATAATCAAATTAGGAATTTTTCCAGCTGGAAAAACCGAGTCCATTGCGCTGCACGCGGTTCTCTGATGCTAATTGCTTCGAAGCTTCCGTCTCGTCTCACACTGTACTCGCGGGAAAGTTTGTCGCTCGTTTTATCTCGTCGGCGGGAATCGGACGGGTTTGTTGCGCGGTTCGTGTGTTTGAGTTCATGTGGTGTGACGATCATATAGGATGCATAATGAGTCCAGATGCTAGGCAGTAATTACTTGTCCGAGATTCGTCGATTCGCGTGAAAACTAACTCATGTCAGATATATAGTCAGTTAGTCACATATATATTGGTACATTACACAACATAAGAAAGATAAGCTTCCCGTTCTGTGTATATTGATTCACAGGTAGTGCGCGTACGTGTATAGTCCGTTTACTTTCCCGAAAGATACCGATAAGAGTATATACATACGCATGTACACACAGAGGCGCACAAGCGACGGCTAAGTCAGTTTTACGTAATCGTCCACTTCCTCGCCATAAACCCGGCGTATATGTACAGCAGAGTCTCGCACGATAAAAAAGCGCGTTTTGACGATCAGCGGCTCTACGCGAGCTTCGCTTCTCGGCTGCCTCGTGTGCACACACGGTCCAACCAGTTCGGATAATAAATCGCGAGAGTCTCTTCGCTGCGACTGTGTGTGTGTGAGCGCGAGAGCGCGCAGATTACGAGGCAAACATAATTCTTGTTTGTAGTAGATAAGATAGCCGAGAGTCTAGAGTCGAGAAAGAAGACGGCGCAGGACGAGCGAGAGAGAGGGACGGGGGGGGGGGATAGTAGATATACGTTGGGGGAGGGGAAGGAGACAAGGGGCTTACGCCTCTATCGGCACGGCTTATCTCAGGAAGTTGTCGGGCAAGACGTCGGGACAGTCCGTTTAAGACTCCAAGGCCTGTGTTTAGTCCTTTTGTCTCGGGATATATACTTTTTCCGCGCTGGGCTCGGTGTGGGAGAAGACGCGGAAAATCACACCTCCACTCTCGCTTTATCTGCTTATACACGTGCTCTCGCTTTTTCTCCGGATTTTATATGCAGACTTACTTCGCGCAAGCTATATACAAATAGCGTTAATTTAATTGACACCGAGAGTCCTTGCAGGCCGCGAGTCAAAGTTGGGAGTTGTAAAGAATATAGGCTATAAGAGACCGATATCCCTCATTAGGGAAAAGAGAGATGGATGGAGGGGGGTGAACACGCTGCGCAGCGTCGGCATCGGCAGCTCAAAGAGCGAATGATTTTCGAAAAGGACGAATGTCTCGCGGCGGCGGTGCGCAAGAGTGAGCAAGGACTAATAATCCTTAATAAGCCATCCGGAGATAAAGAAGCGGCTGCGGCAATTAGGGCCTTCGCAGATCCGAGCGGAGATACGAGTATTAGAGTCAGTGCACGCGCTCAGCTCGTCCCCTATCGAATTTGACTTACACGCGGACTCCTCGATGCGTGCACGGCTCAGTCTTATTATGTGCCGCGAAGAAACGCGCTGCGTCCGCAAGGAGCCGTTCTCCACGCACATACGCATATATAGCACGTAGCGCATAATACATACACAAGGGCTGTAGCCTCTGCAGAGCGCACTTGGCCGGACAAGTCCATTGACTCGAAGCGCAGTAGACTGACGTAAGCAATTAGTGCGCTGTTTTGTTTGCACGACTTGTTTGAGCTGCGGCGCTCGAGTGTACAGGCTCGTGTGCGCGACCGTACAGTCATAAGCTTGGAATTTTGTCGAGACTCCGCGAGTATAGTATAGAAGTGTACGTATATAGGTATACACGTATTATGCGAGGACGATCGGAAATTAATCGAAGCAATTGTTTCTACGACTATATATTCTGTATATAGAGATAGTTTATGTATATAGATCGAGCAGGAAGTGCGTCTCGGTGCTCGGGGGGAACAAGCCCTCGGCTATTGGCGCCGCAATCAACGACGACTAATATCTTAGATCGAAGCGAGTTCAATTACCAGCGTTAATAATTAATCTCAGCTATATATATATATATATATATATATATATATATATATATATATATATATATATATATATATATATATATATATATATATATATATCGCGGTTATCCTCTCAATGCAGTTCTCTCCGTTCCGCTCTGATTGTCGCTCTCGCTTATACACCATATACTTGCGCACGCTATTACTGATCTACAATGTATGTAGGTAGCACTTTCAACACCAGCGTGTTTTTCTGGTATATACCGGCGGATCGTTTACCGCTCTCGCTCTCTATTACAGATTTTTTTCCCGAAAAATCGGCTCTACTCCGAGCACATCGACGTCGATGCTTTTTTTTTTGCCGGAGGATACACAGTCACAGTCGATTAGCCACGCGCGCGCGGCTCTCTATATACTTTCTTCGAGGCTACATAACATTGATTTCGCAGAGCGAGCGGTCGCGCCGCACCGCTTCATTAAAAACTTTCGGCCCTTTGCAATTGAATCGCGCGCAAGAAGAAATAAGCGAGCGAGAGTTTTTTCCCTCCTGACGGCCGGCTGCTGTTTTTGCCGATGAATCGCTCGCTCCGGATTGGATCGGGGAGGAGAGAGAGAGAGGGGGAGAAGCGATCGAGAAAGAGTAAGTCAAAGGGCCCTGCATGCTGTCAGTCAATTATGCCTTAACAATAGGGTTACGTTTCAATTACAGCGAGAGCAGCTCGACTATCGCTCGGCGTGACTTCGTTGAAAAGCCCGGCTGCTCCTCTCTATACATCACATCCTCTCTCTCCCTCTCTCACACACACACACACACACACACACACACACACACACAAACGCGCGCGCGCGGAGTCTCTTCGGGCGTACTGCACGCTTCGACGCGCCGAAGAATGTCTTTTTCTTCGTCCTTCTCCGAGATCGCATGCTGCATCCTCGGTTCGCGACGATGCAGTGTGTGTTACGCTCTAGTGTTCGCTTTCTCAAATGAAAAACTTAATTGAATAGTAATGGACCGCCATTATCCAAACAAATAAACTCCCTGTACAGCCTGAGTAGCATCTTATATCGTGCTATCGATTCCGAGGCTCGCGATGTACTTATAAACACGGAATCGACGTGGTAATTACTGGGAGTATATTAAAATCTGTGAGCTCGAAACGTTGTGTGTATAGTATATTTTTAAGGAATAGTTATAGCACTTGCGCGATTTCGAGGCCGCAAGTTTCGGTTTCTTCGCCGCAGCGGCGAAACAAGAATAGAGAAAAAGCGAAACGAAAGAGAAGGGAAAAAACACGAGAGGCTGGGAGGAGAGGAGATCGGGTCCTCTAGAATGTCCTTTGTCGCAGTCTCTCGAAACCGGCCCGGGCATCGGTAGGTCCGAAAACCGGGCTCTGAATAGTTCTCTTTCTCTCTCCTCACCTGCGCGCAGTCGCTGGAATGCGGCGGGGCAATACTTTGGCCCCTCTTCTGGCTTCTCGAATTTCGCCGATTTTTTCATTGTCTCTTTCAATTACGCTGCGATTGAGCGATTAGCCGTACATACGTGGGAAAGAAAAAGTATAAAAATAAAGTTTCGCGCGTCTATACCTATAATGGTATACATATCCTGCTGGGCAAATCGAGAGTATAAGCCTCTCGTTTGTGCCTCGGTATAAAATATTAAATCATCGTTTGACTGCCGGGCGCAGCGGGCAGTTTTATCCGAACAATCCGGGGAGAATTAAAATTCATCGAGAGGACCCGCAACGAAACCCACATCCACGGCTGGGTGCCATCGTAAATACCTCCTGACTATCCATAAAAATTATTCCTGGCGCGCTGTACGTGTACCTGCACGGATATTTCGTCGGCTGCAGCAGCAGGAGACACTCTCATTGTGTCCTCTTCTCTCTCTCTCTCTCTCTCTCTCTCTCTCTCTCTCTCTCTCTCTCTCTCTTTCTCGATCTCCTCTTCTTTTTGCCCGGCTATTCTTCCCCTGGCAGCTCGATGCAGCTGTATTTTTATTATTTATGCACGCGACGATCAAGAGATATCGCAGCGCGGCTAAAGTATCAGCTTCCGAGAGCCCTGCTGCCGAGATTTACACAAGAGCCGATTACACGCGCGTTCTCCGCCCGGACAAAGAAATAAATATAACGGAATTCTTCCGAAACGACGGATCGCGCGTGCGTCTGCGCGCAGAGAGCCGAGAGCTTTGCATTATTGTACCCGCGCGCGCGGTGCTTTGCAGGCCACCTTTCGTCCGGCTCTCTTTCTCTTTCGTGCACTCGTGTCGATACGATCTTCGAACGACCTAAGTGTAACTGGTTTGCGTTCGCCGCGGAGATTTTCATCTGTTTTCTCGGAAACTTACTGCTGCTGCTTTTGCAAACGAGTCCTCTCTGACGCCGAAGACGAGCGTTATGTTCTTGGAGGCGGGCTCCGCTTTGCGCAACCTTATCAGGTCCTTATCTCGTTAAATTTCTTTAATTAATCGCAGCTCGCCAGTGTAAATACATCACACCGCGTACGTATTTTCAAGTGCCAGCTATACTCGCGAATCGAGTGCCCCACCTAATAACCGCATTGTAATGCCGCGGAAAAGCTTTTGAAGACGCGACGCGTTAAGATAGCACTACGGCCTGAAGGATGAGGAAATTTCTGCATGGCATGCATTTTTTGCGACAAGCTTACAGAGCGGATGAGTACACCTGTTGATAGACATTAGCATGCGAATGGGACACTTGAGACGCTCTCCCCCAGTTCTCTTTCTCGCAGCTCCCTCCGTTTTGCTCATCGCACAAAGACGTCGTCGCGATTCTACAGAGATTGCAATATTTTGCAAGCCACTCGATTTCTCGTCGCCCTGACTTGGATCATTTGTTTGATTGAAGAGCAGCCGTAACAGCTAATAGACATGAAAGGTCACAGTGACAATTGGAGACGAGCTATGAATACACGGCGGTGTACAAGAAGAACGAACAGCAAAACGCGCGATGATTCCTCGATAGCGTCGCTCGTTCTCAGAGCGACGAATCTACATGCATCGGGTACAATACGGGAAGGCCGGCTGTAGAGCCGTTTCAATCAGCTAGTGCAGCGCGCGGCGAGAGCTATTGCTTTACGTCTGGATTGATGACGGGACGGCTGCATTGTTAATTTCACGAGGACTACCTCCCTATCGCATCGCGTCGGTCCGCGCAACGAGCCGGCTATAATAACGCGAATTCTGTAGCAGCAGCAACTCAAAGCCGCGCGCTGCTATACTCTTCCTTCCATCATCCACGACCACTATTGCCTTTTCATTATTGGCAACACTCGCATTGCTGTGTACGGGAACGCGTCGATCGGGAGCGAAATTAACCTCCATTAAGATCGTTAACGCTGGCCATTGTCTCGTTAAAGAAAATTCCCGCTCATTATGACGAGGAATATATAAGCGAGAGAAGCTGGGATAAAAATTAAAGGACCATTGAATCAAAGCGAGACGAGCGTACAGGCATGTATACGAGTAATTTGACGGCTGAAATTCACGAGCTCTCCGAAATTAGACGTCTTTGTGTGTGTGTGTGTGAGAGCTCGCGCGCGGCTCTCTGAAGAATAAATAATGCGCGAGAGGATGAAGAGGGAGCCCCAGCTCTCTGGTAATGCACACGACGAGCTTCTTTAATTTTCCCTCTTGTCCAGGCGAAAAAAAGCAGCAGCAGCAGCTCTATAAGGGTCGCTCGGCCGCGGCTAAAAGCAATTAAAAGCCATTTATACGCCGACTGGCAAGTAATTCGTGATCACCATTCACGAGGGGATTCGTGTCAGTTGGCCGGCTGAATGGAGACCGGATGACGTATTAACGCATATTTGTCTTGACTCACAATGCCCGGCTAAACTACGCGCTCTCTCTCTCTCTCTCTCTCTCTCTCTCTCTCTCTCTCTCTCTCTCTCTCTCTCGTGAGCCAGGTGTGCGCGCGCGTATTTTTCAGCTCTTCTATATCTCGTCGTATGTATACAAATTGTCCGCGATGCTTTCGGACTTGAGAGACAATATAGAGGATCGGAATTTTTCGGCCTCTCTCGGCTATCAAACGCGCTTTATCGCGTCGGATCTCGGTCGGAGTGCGTGCGTATAGCGTATAGAAGGAAACGCGCCGCGAGCTGAGAAACGAAATTGAATTCCGCCACGCAGCTGGACTATTATTCCCTAACGAAGCAGACACACACGCACACCGGCATACTTCGCCAATAGTCGTATAATCTATTTGCCCTCGTGTTTAATTATCAGCGGAATGTCGGCCGAATTAATGAATGATTATGCTATTCTCAACTGCGCTCGCCCCGATACGATCAACCTCTCACTGCGCGCGAGGAAATTTAAGAATCGACGAAACAAAAACAAAGAGCCGACTGCAGCGGGGAGAGAGAGAGAGAGAGAGAGAGAGAGAGAGAGAGAGAGAGAGAGAGAGAGAGAGAGAGAGAGAGAGAGAGAGAAACAGAGATAGATATTAAAAATCACCCCCCTACGAAATACTGCGCGCGAGTTATCCCGTGCGCGCCACACAGTTCCACATTCCTCGTGCTCGACGGGTGGCGGCTCTCTTGGCTAGCTCTCGTGCCGTGGGCGCAATAGTCCTCTTTCCTCCCTCCCGTCCCTCTCTCTCTAGCCATCTCCCTTTCTCCCACGTGTGTGTCAGCGTGTGTGTGTTTTTGTGATTGATCACGTGACCTCGTCATTCGGTATAATAAGATTGCTTTTAATCTGCCCGGCCGGGAGATGGAATATACCGTGTGTCTCGGATGCGGGATTGCCTCTCTCGATCTTGACATTCCACGCATACCTGATTGCGTCTAACGTTCTACCACTTTCTCTCTCTCTCTCTCTCTCTCTCTCTCTCTCTCTTTCTCCGAGAGATGAGAGAGCCTTGTGATTCTGCATCTCTCGATGTGACGTCCAGCTCTCTGTCGAATGAGAGATGACGCGAGTCCTTTGTCGATGCCTATCTCATTAATTAACTGTGTTCCAGACCATGTCCCGACCGGCAGATTCACTGGCGACCGACGTCAAGAGCAGTCTTACATAAGGTGAGCTATTATACGTCTATATACCTTATCATCGACTGACGAATTTCCGGCTTCGAGCGCCCTGAAAAAAAGCTGCGTGTAAATTCAGACATCGTTAAGCGCTCGGAATTCCGTATTCCCGGCCGCGACCGCCGCGGGTAGTCGACCTCTGACAATACCGCCTAAATGACGACGAGCTCTGCGCGCGAAAGCGTATATACATACATACCATCAACTATATGTATACATGTATGAGTATAGGAAAATATAAGCAAATTATTTATTTGCTGCGAAAATCCGCATATCAAAAATCAGGTATAAAAAGAGCCGGCAGCTATCGCTGCCTTCACTTCATCAAGGCGCATTCGCGCGCGCGCGCGCGAGTTTTGAATATGTAAGCGCTATCAGCGCGTGTATCTATATACGTTCATATACGTTTATACAAAATTTAATGAAGAAGACGCGGTCGCGAAACAACAAACGCGCGTGTATCAGTGCTAATGAACGAGATATGGATGGGCGAGAGCGAAAAAGCAACCTATATAGGTATATGCATAGAAGCGGGATAGGGAAGAATTTTTGAGCGTGTACGTATGTAATGCAGCGGAGTTTTGAACCGAAGGCAAATGAAGAATTGTCCGCCAAATCCGGGAGGAAAAGGCCGTACTATGTATACATATGTACATATAGGATCGGAGCGCGCGATAAGGGGACAGCCCGCGCGCGCGCGCGCATGAATGGAGTGTAATGCCGGGCTGTAGCTTGATTGTCGCCGCGACTCCCCTTCTCCCCACCCCACGCGAGATCCATCGGTATTTCCAGGACGAATCTCCGGTTACCTTTACTATATATATATACATACACGCCGCTGCATATATATATATATATATATATAGTCGCGCGTCATCGCACTTCCGCTGCGCATCGTCGGACAATCATAAATCGCTCATTCTCTCGTCTTACATTATGGTATAATCCAATTACTCGTCGGCTGCGGCGCACACGGTGCAGTAAGTATATCGCGTGAGCGAGCATCAAGGGTCGCGCGCGTCTGTGGGAAAAATTCGAATTAGTGCGATTTCCGGGAACATTCTCTCGCGGGCCACAAAAAGCTGGTCCCTGCTCAAAATGCTGCAGCGATCTTTGAAATAGCAGCGCGTGTATACACGCGATGAAGCACGTATGTTCGAATGCGTATGTAAGCTGACCTTTCCTATAACATTACCTGTCCAATTATACGCGGATATATATACTATTATGTATCGTTTGCTTACAAGAGATGTTTCATTAGAGACACACTGCAGTCGGAAATCGCATTTATTCGACTATGCGGTGCTTGGCTTTATATATATATATATATATATATATATATATATATATATATATATATATATTCATACGAACAATACGGGTAGAATAGGTCCGATAAAAATTCTACGCTCCTGTGTACATGGCCATTATTATGTCGGCCAACGTAAACTGCGGGGAAAAGCCGCTTTTTGTCCGAGCGGCGCTGTGTGCATGTATATTGTATACATATACGCGCAGTGTATAATAGAATCGAAATTAATCGGATAAATAATGAAAAAGCGCGAGTTGTGGGCGCAATAGCGAAATTGCATGAAACATTCAAGCTGCCGCGCGCGGCTTCTCTGTGCTTCAAGAGTCGGCCGGCATTTCATTAGCGTCATATACTGCGGAAAATTAAAGAACGGCCACTACTGTATGGCAGCTCACAGAGAGGCTATTCATGCGGCTGCGAAAAGTGTATTATACACGCGCCCGTGTGTGTGTGTGTGTGCATACACGCACTGCTGCTGGGGTCAAATTACGGCCAAGTGCGAGAGGGCCCAGGCGGGCGCGCAGTTCCTTCTCTGCCTTATTCGAGTCTGTATACATGCCCCATAAATAATAAAAGCGCAAAGGTAAATATAATTACCAGTGCCGCTCTGTACGCTATGTACGAGGCACACGCGTGTTTGCGAGAGCTCAGGCCCAGTTGCGCCGCGCACAACAATTGCGCCGGTAATATAGAGCTTTGGAAAAAGCCCCCTTTCCGGTACCAAGCGCGACGCTCAATCTTTTAACCATATAAGATTGCCGTGATTTCATTTGCGCCCCAGCGAGGGACCAAAGTTTAGGGCCGATCATAATGCCGATTTATCCGCTGCAGCTCGCGAATGAAGCGCATATATGTAAGACGGAAAGTATATAAAGTGCTAGAGACGAGAATTCGAGGAAAACTCGCGCCGCGGTTTCTCCTTCAGAAATAATAATATATACACTCCACTCCACTGGCGCACGGACCTAACGAACGCGTGTGCGTTTCGATATTTCGTTCTATATCCCCGGCGTACGCGTGTGTGTATATATATATAAGTCGAGGGGGAGGGCCGCCACTACTCCCAAGTCTTTCGAGTGGCTTCGTTTGAGCATTCGCGTATGCGCGGGGAAAAGACGAACGCGTATGTGCGCGCTCTCGTGCAGCCGAAGAAAGGAGCGTGTATACGTAATTGGCCCTCTTGATCGCTCTGGTTATATTCGTGCTATATGGTACACGCGCTTACACACGTGTGCAGCATGCGCTAGTCGACTGGCGCAGTAAGGAGAGGACGGCTGCAGCCAGTACAGCTTTTCAATATTTTTATATCGCATCAGTGGCCCGGCTCTTCCAGCCTCCGCGTAGCCGCTGCATGTGGGATTCGCTCTTTTTTATATGCGTCGTTAGTCAACGAATCGCCGCGGCTGCGAAATTTTAGAATCGCGTATAGGCGAATATTCGCTGGAAAACTCTATTGTGGGAAAATTCGATTTTTCAGCGAATATTCACTCGTTATCGGTTTATTGAAATTGAAAACCGTGACGGTGTACGCAGTGGTGGCTCGCGACCTTGCAGCTTGTATACATAAACGAAACGCTTAATGTCTGTAACACTCGACCCGATTTTTAAGAGAGATATAGTAGGAAAAAATGTATCTTCAGACGCGCACACAAACATGAAAATTTATCGCCATGTACTTTTCTCTATAACAGGATTAGGCCGCACTGGCTGAATGGCCTCTTAATTTGATCCCGCGCGTATTTCAAGTTTCCAAATTATGAATAACCGCGCGCGACACACGCCGATAAATTAGTCTTTGTATAAAATAAATAAAACAGTCGTACAATATAAGCCAGTCGGAAATGGTCAAATCTTCGAGAGGCTTATAAAGCTGCGTCGGGGCGTATGAAAGAGGATTATTATTATATACGCGTATACGCAGTCGGCAAGAAGCAGAAGCTGCGCGCGCCTAGGCATCCGCCGCGGGATTCCCGCTGTGTCTTTGGTAAATGAGCCGTAATTGGAGGGATTGCATGCGTTAAGAAGGTGCAGCAGCAGCAGATGGGAGAAGGAGTGGAGGAGGAAGAGAGGAACGAGAATCAAACCCAAGCGCGGCGGCGGCCACTTGTTTGCTTTTCACCTCTCGGTTTCAAATTAGGGATGCTTTTCATTTGGCCGACATCTGCCCCGCCCTCGGCGAGCTCCCGTATATAAAGTAGCCGCCAGCCAGCCAGTTCGTATATAAACTCTCGCTCCTCTAGCCCTAAACCGATCTCTCTCTCTCTCTCTCTCTCTCTCTCTCTCTCTCTCTCTCTCTCTCTCTCTCTCTCTCTCTCTCTCTCTCTCTTTCTCTTATTCTCCATCTTCTTCTGTACTATACATGCATTTGAGCTCGGACTGCACGCAGGCCCCCGGGTAGATATGGTATTTGCCCTTTCGCTCGATTTTCGTCGATGAAATTTCATTCCCGCGAATACGATATCACATCGGCAGGGTATTTTGCGCGCCGATATAATTAATTTTAGATTTACGGCTTCGCGAAATCGTCGGTATTAATTTTGTCGGCCAATCAAACCTTACATTTTATATTACCGTACAATAATGATCGGGAATACGCTTTTGTTGTTTCCCGGACTGCAATAATTCTCGTTTCATGCATCGCCAATGGGTAATTAAAAAAGTTTCCGCTCCGAACACCGGGCTCAACGATGAATTTCAAACAAAGCGCATAATGTTTATCCGGCTAAAATTAAAGCCAATTTCATTAATTAAGTTCCATTGTATTCGGGAATCTGATCGGCAAGAGCCGGACCGCGAACTCCTGAAACGGCGTCTCATCGATTTTTCCAATGAGCAGCGATCGGTAAGGTAATACGCCGTGACAGGTCGGCCTCTTTTTCAGCTGTCATCGGTCATTATCCGACAAACTCGTGAACTCGACGAGCCTTTGTTTTTCTTCAAGTGCTTCTGGTCGCGAAGGCGCAGGTAAATGTCGTCGCCGATTCCCTTACTGCTCGCACAGCCAATGTCCTTGTTCCCTAGGATCGGGAGGCTGTGGTTCGAATAGAATGAAAGTTTTGACAAGCACGACCAGAAGATCTGCCGGCGTCAGGCTCAAATACTCGGACCAAATTCCTCCGCAGGGCTTTTCGGATTCTTTGCCCACACGCCAGAGATGATAACGCGCAGTGAAATAAAGCTAGTTCGTTACGTTATAGCCAGTAGTATGAGGTAGGCTTCGGCCAGACGGGCCGATGTGTTTTCTATTTTCAACAAAATGACAATTGCGCACACAGAACGATCAGTGGAATCGCATATCGCTTATTGTGTCAACCATATAATGCAGACAACGAATGCGGAGAATAGCTGCAGCTGAACGCGTTATATCGACGTATTTGTCATTTCCACGCGGACGCGCAGAGCTGAATGTAAAATCGACGTGTAGAGCAGCATAAGCGCCGAGCAATTAATTAAGCGATCAAATTACAAATACACCCGCGGCAGGATTTTCCGCGAAGCGAGCATGAATCTCACGCATCATTAGAGTCCGCTTTATTCTTGATGAATCACAGTGCTCTCCGGCAAAAAGCTTGGAAATGAATTTCAACCAGCGCGAGTAGTGGGGGAGGAGGAAGGGAAGGGGAGGGGGAGCATCTATATACACGGCGAGACTCTGTTGGTGTAACGAGGCTACGATTTGCAAGTGGCAACGCAATCAATGGACAGTTTCTAATGGAGTGCCTCGTCGAGATAAACGGCGCCGACGAGGAGGCGGAGGAGAAGGGGCAGAGAGTACGAGGCTATACGCGCGCGCGATATCCGACAATGCTCGCAGCTGAGGAGGAGAGGAAGTAGGTGAGAGGGAGAACGGAGCGGCTGGCCTGGCAGGCGGAGCATAATAAAAATAGGTAATTACTCGAAGTAATCCCACGATTGCCCCCAGCCAGCCAGCTCCTTTCCTCCCCCTCCCCCTCCCCCTCCCTCGACCGTCCCTCCCGTCCCTCCCGTGTGCGCGCTTCGTGATATAACGCACACGCAGCTGGCGCTCCGCGCCTTATATACCCGCGCGCACAAATCGAGCGGGCGCGAATCGTTCAATTAACGGAATATCCCCGTCGCAGCTAGCCCCACTACCGCAGCTCTCGCCCGAGTCCGCGCCGTCGCCGCCGCCGACTGCGGAGCCGGAATATAAGGGGCACGGAGACAGTCTCCCCGGGCCACCCGCGAAACCCGCGAACTGTTAGCCGTGTGCGTGTCCGTCGGTGTGGGAGCAGTGCGAGCACAGCGACGGGCGCGCGAGAGATGCCCCTCCCCCCCGAGCGTCGGCCGCCCCGCCGTCGCCGATTCCCCTCTCGCGCGCTCTCGTGCGCCGACTCGCGGCCTCTCTCGCTCTCGCTCGCACTCAGCCGCGCTGATACGGCGCGCGCGGCGGCTCGGCGCTGGCGGCCAGCGAGGTGGGGATGCGCCTGCCGGAGCAACACACTCGCTCGACCGCCGCCGCACCGAGCGCACAGTCCGTGCTCCGAGTTTTTTGCGCTCGATTATATTCGTCGCCGCTGTCGTCGCGTCTCTCTCTCTCTCTCTCTCTCCTCGTCTTCGAGCCCGTCCTCCTCGTCGTCGTCGCCGTCGGCTGGCGGCAGCCGCTGCAGCGGCCGCGCGTTACAGCTCTGTGTCTGTGTGCAGTGTGCCTCGACGCCAACGCCATCGCTCTGCTCATATGGAGCCTAAGCTCGAAGCTCGTCCGCTGCTCCGCCAGCCTGCACTAGTCGCCGCCGACGCCGCTCTCAGTCACTCCGGAGTCTGACCGCGAGAGCACACGTCAGTGTGTAGTGTCGCTGCAGTTCCGTCGTCGCCACACGGCCACGTGACGCCCCGAGGATTATCGCGCTGTGCGAGGATGTGCCGCCGCTGCTCTAGGTCGCTGTGAACATGCCAGCGGCCGCTGCAGCGTCTCCCAGCGCACCGCCGATGCAACACCAGCTCGAGGATCGCCTCGTCGCCGACGTCGTCGTACTTCACTGCCGGAGGGCCGCACGGCGATTGCGCAACGGCCGACTGTAATACACACTCGAAGAGATAGATTCCATGTCCTCTCTCGCGCGCATTCGTGTGCACCCGATGTGTCTCGGTGCGTCGCGTACGAGGCACGAGGAGAAATTCGAGAGGTTACGGGCATAAACTGCCCGCGTGTATCGACTTTTGCCGCAAGCAGCCCCGTCGACCGAAGCAGCAATATATCCAGAATCAGTATTATAAGTCGCAATTACACACACCAGCACTGCAGGCGCGAGAGAGTCCAAGTGCTCGCTCTATTAATAGACAGGCCCGCAACACTACCTGTGCTCGTCGCTCCGCCGCCGCCGCAGTGATATTATTATTGTAATCGTCATAGTGAGAAAAGTGTTTTGCAAAGTTGTCGTTCGTCGCAAGCTCGCTCGGCGAGAAGGAGCAGTCCAACGCACACGCGGACACGCAGAGAAGCAGAGCGGTCCACGACAGTCACGCATGTCTTGGATCCTGGTGAGTGTGGAGCCTTCGATAATATAACGCGAGTATACAGCGCACTTTCGGCCGGTGTTATTTCCTGCGCGCTCCGACAACAGCACGAGGGAGAGCTTGCGAGCTTGCGGGCTCGGGAGGGGGTGGGGGCCGCCGAGAGAGAGAGAGAGAGAGACAGAGAGAGAGAGCAGGACGGAGCCAGTGCGGAGGCACGCAGGCGCTTCGTCGCCACGTGCTCCCTCGCACTGTGTGTGGCTGTGTGTGTATCTGGGGTGTGTACGTGTGCGCGTAAACGCGCTTATGTATCCCAGCAGCTCTTTATATACTTTGCGCGAGCGAAAACGGCGCCGCCGAGAGAGCGCATTGTGGAAACAAGTAGGCTAGGGGAGCTGGCGAGGGGCCAGCGCGCGTCTCGAAATATTAGCGAAGGGAAAGTGGGCTGCCCTCGCGTGCACATTGTGCAGACGTGCTCTCCTTGCTAGCGCGTTCTCTCAGCGTGTGTGTGTGTCTGTGAGTGTGTGTGTTTGTGCGCGCGCGCGGAGTGAGCGGCCCGTCCAATTAGCTTAGGCTCTCTCGGTGTATCGCGCGCGCACTCGCGATAAGATCTTCTCCGCGTACACATAATTAGGCCCTTATCGGGAGAGAGAGAGAGAGAGAGAGAGAGAGAGAGAGAGAGAGAGAGAGAGAGAGCGGCGGCGGCGGCACACGTGGCGACCGCGGCCGTCGCCACCAGCGAGTCTCGATGCTGCGGCTCCGATCGAATTACGCCGCATCGAGGTGCAAGGAGCCAGCCTGCACACGTCGATCTCGGCTGTGTTCGGCGGTTAAATCCCGGACGAAATCTATCCCGCGTGTGCAGCGCACTCTTTCCCGGATGAACGCTCTTCTCTGTAAGTAATTAAAGCACGTTTTCGCAGGGTTACGTAAGAGCGGCCCCGCGGTATGTATATACGTTTCACCGAGCCGAGAATCGAGTCCATCGTATATAGATACTCGCTATGTGCACGAGGAAGCACACCTTCGACCTCTCCTCCACCACGGCTCGAGGTGAATTTTTAAAACTTGTTAAACTCGCGCGTTTTATTGTTCTCCAGCAGCGCTCCTCTGGGCTCTCGGCGAGTAAGCACATAAAAGGCCCGGCAATTCGCACGTGGAAAATGAAATTCAGCGCTCTATATAACGGCCTCGGTAGCAGCGGCAAGTGTAACAAGGGCCTGATGAAAATTAGACTGCCGGCCCTTTACGGCCGACTATACGGCAGTTTGCAATTAAATGACGAGTCCGCGCGGCCATACACGCGCATACGGAGCAACACCGGTGGAGGGATGAAAAAAAAGAAGCCGTGTGCGCGGGAGTAGGCGGCACGCGCGTATATGGGCGCTGAATTAAAATGTAAATATTTGATTAAACTTAATCCTGAGAGCAGGTGGACGAAGCGATAAAGAGCGGGAGAGAGGGAGGCGGCGTAGTAGCTCTATATACAGAGAGGAGCTCGCGTCGGAGCGCTGGACTTGAGGGGCGGTTTTTATTGCCAGTTTTTATTAACCTTGTAGGCTACTCTATATAGCGCACGGTCTTTCTCGTTTTCCTTTTTTTCCAGCGCCGCCGCCGCTTTCTTCTCGCTTCGGCCGTCGAGACTCGTCTGGGGGGCGCGGAGCACGAGAGGGTTGATTAAAACTAACGTTGTGCGCAGCAGCAGCTCTCGAGAATTAGCCCGTGAGATTGAAAATTAAATTAATATACAAAAGGCCGCTCGCTCGCCGCGACGAGAGCTAATTAGCTATATAATATTAATTAAAGCCCCCAAAGTGTCAGGAGGCGGCGGAAACCCGGCGCTGCACTTATTTGTCTGCACGCGCAAACGCGCAAGCTCTATAAGAGCCAAGATTAAACGCTATACTCTTTCGTGCATTAGCGACTTTTTTATTTCCCATACGCTCTCGAACCCTCCCGGCGGCTCATGCAACACACGCTCCGCAGAGATAAGCTCGTTCTCGAAGGTAAAAATGAGACTGCCGGCATCGATTACGATGTGTATACTCGAATCACTTGCGCGCAATTGCCGCTATATATACAGCGCACACAGGGGAGATAAAGCGGCCGCAGGATACATGGAAATTCGCTTATAAGAATGTATTTATTAAGGCCCGAACGGGGAGTTTCGTCCTATATAGCATAGCAGAGCACGCAGCGCGGCGACGGCGAGGATCGACGATGATAAATCGGCCGGCTGTTTGTTTTGCACGCGTGTATTTTGCTTTTCAAAGTCGCGCGGCTCATTTTTACCTCTTTACATCTACTTTTAGCTTCCTCTCTCTCTCTCTCTCTCTCTCTTATATATTTCTGCGCGGCGGTGGCGGCGGCAGAGGCACTATCTGGAAGCCGATCCGCTATAGATAGGCTGGCTTTCAGCTGGGCGATGCGCGCCTATCCGCGATTACTCCGACGGGCGCCTTGATGCATTAGCTTGCATGCACTCATGAATATTATACTGTACTTTGGTATAGAGCAAAGCGAAAGAGCGAGGGAGAGTGGAAGGGCGATAGCTGCCGCGCTGTCCATGCCCGAGCCTGTCTGCGCCCATATATCTATGTATATAGAGAAAGAGGCTAGCCAGAGGGATGCTGCTGCTGCTGTGCTGTTGGTAAGAGGACGGCGGGGCCGGTGTATAAGGTATAAGGCAGTCCATTAGCGTTAATGTTATAAACGTTAGCTGCCCTCTGGCCATTCTCGTATTCACATCTATACGCGCTCATTTGCGTACGTGGCCGTGTATTCGTGCAGCAGCAGCAGCACCGGCAGCGCCGAGCGTATATACACATATACACCTAATACCACTGCCATACTCCGGCTCACTCTGCGTCTATGTGTGTACGTCTATATACCTTCAGCCGCATACACAATCTCTCTCTCGCTCTCACGGAGAGGGTTTTGCCAGGCGCGCTCCTCTCTCGGACAGCGATCCTCTTACTCTTAGCTTTTCCGTATTCCGTTACCCAATCCTACTATGCGCGCCGCCGCTAGCTGCTTTCTCTCGCTCTATGCCGGCGCTCTCCATAAAGCGGCTCTCGAGAGGTGAATGCATCTGGCTATAATCCTTGTCGCTGCGTCCTATACGGCCACGCCGATTCGATCGCGGCTCTATATGCGCTCGCACTTCCTGTATAGCTCGAAAGTATAACCTTGCATACGCAGCTTGTGTGTGTGTGTGTGTGTATTATCATTTCGTACACTTAACTACGTAGAAATCGAACCTTTTTCTCGAGTCGCGGTCGAGTACATCTGCACATTCGTATAGCAGCGAAGTAGAGAGAGGTAGGACGGTAAGACGGTGGCGGCGCGTTCCACCCCAAGCAATAACGTTAATTGCTCCGAGCTCAATCACAACGAGCGCCAGTTATCAAATGACGAGGGGTAGAACAGAGAGAGAGAGAGAGAGAGAGAGAGAGAGAGAGAGAGAGAGAGAGAGAGAGAGCTGCTCTAGCGAGCAAACCTTCCAACTAATGGCGACGTGAAATTATAATGCGTTTGCCGGGCGCATTGATTTTTTCCTCCGTCGCCGCGGGTATCCCGTTGTTTTCGATACTAATGCACGCGTATACACGTATATAAGCAGCGGGGCAACGACACCGCGCGGTAATCGCGTCTATATAGAGGGAGAAGGAGAGAGAGAGAGAGAGAGAGAGAGAGGCACACGTGGGGGGCGAAACTGGGCGAACTCCCGGCGCCGCATCGATTTTCCTCAATGGGCCGGGCCGGCTTTGTGCAGTGCTGCTGCTGCTGCTGCAATGACATTGAGGCGCGGCGGCGGCGACTTATTGAGAACCCCTGCCTCGTCGTCGTCGTCGTCGCGTAAAACCCTCGAGCTCTCTTCCCGCGCGCACACTTCGCCTAATTAATTACTATCCGCGGTTTTAATTAGCTGGCTTTCCTGCCTCCCTACATCTGCGCAATGCTTTTACAGAGCCCGATAAGCTCGCGCAGATACCAATACGCATATCGGGCTCTTATACATTTATCGACCTATCATCGATCTCCGAAGCTGATTGATTTTTCGAGTTGTTTTTTTGCACGCCGCATCCGCGTTTCGCTTTCGAGTGCCGTTTCGCAACTTCATCGTGTGCGCCGAGTCGTGCACGAGAGCCTGATCGATTGTGCAAATTATTCGCTCGAGTTTTCATTTGGTTTATTTTGAATTTACTTGAATCAGGCCGATAAAACCAACATTTACATTGTACTCCACGGCTTAAAGAATCGGGTCCATACGCACGAACAGTGCGTATGGATTCGACGCGTTGATTTGCGAACGACGAATACCTACGCGGCACATCAAGCTCCGCAATGACTTTTGACAAGCCAGTCATTTACATCCTCGCCATGTCTCTCTCCTAACTCCCTCTCGGCTCGCGCGCGCACGAGCTTTGATATTAATGAAATTGCAATTTAATTAATTATAATGCTCCCCCATCGTTCCTCTCTCCGACGGCGGCGGCGGCGGCTGCGGCGTCCTCCCCCGCACGTCCCTCATTCTGTCAGCGCAGCCCCCTCCTCTCTTTCTCTCACTCTCTCTCTTCCTCCCTGGCCCGTCCTAAAATAATTACAGAGCCACGATCAGGTGCTTCGCGTGTAATGCGCGATGACGTGCTCGGCTTGTGCAAGTGAGTCCTCCCCCCACCCCCCTCCCTCCTACTCTCTTTCGCAGCAGCTCCCCAGCACGCGTGCTTCTGCACCTATATAAACGATGGCGCGTCCCGCGGCAAATATACTTGTTACACGCGTATTCTACTCTCGCGAGCTGTGCGGAGTCGAGTATTTAGTTGCAGTGAGATAATGCGAAAGCACTTAAGAAAGCAAAAAACGAATCGCCGTAAATCTTGGCAGCGGCGGCAGCCTTTCTTACTCTCCCGGGCATCTCTCTCTCTCTCTCTCTCTCTCTCTCTCTCTCTCTCTCTCTCTCTCTCTCTCTCTCTCTCTCTCTCTCTCTCGGCCGCTCGCGCACCCGTTCATCCTGCAGCCACAACACGTATACACACACACACACCTATTTACACAAACTAAGCGCTGATATTAGAGCGCGAGTAAGAGGGAGATAGAAAAGGAACAAACGCGCACTGCTACTCTCCGTCCTCCGATTCTTCTCAGCTGTGTGTGTGTGTGTGTGTGTGTGTGTGTGTGTGTGTGTGAGTGAGTGTATGGAGTAAACGCCGCCGTAAAAACAAAACCCTGATTTACACTCGGCCCGCAGCCGCAAGCTTCGTCTTTCCGCTAATTGACAAGCAACACATTGTTTCTTCCTTTATATCTCCATCTCTTACATACTACGTACATAGCACCGCTCTCTCATTTGTCCGACTGCACTTTCGCCGCGTCGCTCGCCATATTCCTCTTTATCTTATCAAGCAAGGGCCGGCCCCGCCTGTAAACTCGATACTTTTCTTCTTCTAATTACCAGCATCTTGTACACAGCGAATCGATTCAGATCGCTAATTTTCTCTCTTCGAATCATAATGTGCGGCCGCTTTAATTTTCGCATTAGCAGCAGCAGCAGCAGCACAAAAGCTCCCGACGTCGCCTCTTGGTCTCTCTCTCTCTCTCTCTCTCTCTCTCTCTCTCTCTCTCTCTCTCTCTCTCTCTCCGGAGGCAGGCATTGTGTGTCGTACCGCCGCCGCTGAAGAGGCAGGAGGGAGAGAGAGAGAGAGAGAGGCCAAAAATTTAATTAGCAAAACCGGGAGAATTAATTGCGAGGGCCATCTTATTGTGTCGAGCTCCGGGAACATCCGACGGCTATGCGCGGCTCCCTCTCCGCCCTGTGTGTGTGTGTGTATATGTATATATAAGGGGAATGTAATATTCACAACAGCCTATATCCTGGCGGCCGTCTCGCCACTCTTCATCTCGCGTGGAATGGAACTTCGGAGCGTGCGTGTGTGTGTACCTACGTATATTATACACAGACGCAACAGCACATGGGTCCTTACTCTCGCAATATAGCGTTTATCCCCTCGCCCGCAGTCTGTACAGTTTATAGAAATATGTATAGGCGATATATAATATTCGCACCTTCTGATGCCCGCAGTTTATCGTAAAATTAGGCAAAATGTTTGTCCTTGTCTTTTCGGCACCAATGTCATATACGTTAGGATATAATATACGCGCGCGAGAGTAGTTTCATTAAATTCGCAAAATCTCGCGTATACATAAAGCCGCGCGCGCATGAAAACGCGCCGCGAGATTGAAAAAGCGCAGAGGGGCCGAAACAGCGCGGGGACGTGTAATACGCGCGCATGGGAGGGACTTTGACGAAGATGTACGAGGCTGCTATGCGGAGCTTGTATTTTTCTTCATTATGAGCTTGAGCCGCGAGCGTGCATGCGTATGTGTACTGTGTACAGTATAGCTGGCGCGCGCGGCTAGTTAGTTCGAAAGGGAAAAAAAGAGACCGGTCCGCCCCGACGACTACGAGAAATAGGAGAAAAGCGAGAGCGAGACTACGCCGGGGAAAAATTAATAAGGGTAAATATAGAATAGCTAGCCGAAGCTGTGAGGAAAAAGGAAGAGAGAGAGAGGGAGAGATGCTGTAAGTGGAGGAAACTGAAGGTAACCGACACTCTTTTGCAAAACGTAATTGGTTAATGCCTTGGAAATGAGTTTAGTTTCCTTTTGCCCCGCAGCTGGCTGCCGCTGCTATACATTTTTTCCCCCGCGAGCTTAGTTTCTCCCTTTTCCTCGCGGTCAAACCACGCGCTTTCTCTCCCTCTCTCCCTCTAGCTCTTTTCCGCCGCGGGAATTCACTTTCGCACCCCTCATCTCGTCTGTATGTACACTACATCGATGCGATAGCATTCCGAGAGAGACGAGTTATATAAATAATGTTGCGCAGGCGAATCACGGAAAGGATTATTTGCTTTGAAGTCATTAGGCCGAAACGAGGTGGACGAGAGCCGCGTATAGGATCGAGAGAAAGAGAGAGAGACGGAGAGACTCCGCATCGATGTAGGATATAAAAGCGAGCTGTGGGCGAGTGAGCGAGAAGAGGAGTGGCGGTGAGAGGGGGGGGGGGAGACTGCAGAGCCGACGAGAAGGAGTTGGAAGGAAAAGAGAAAGAAGCGGCGTGTTAATTTCGGTCACGACCCCTCGAACTCTCGGGATGATTTGCCTCGCCTCGCAATTATCGCCTGCCGGCGAGATTGTTAGCCTCTTATGAACGAACGAGCGGACCGACGAGTCGAGGCGAAGAATCTCCCTCTCTCTCTCTCTCTCTCTTTCTCGCTCGCTCGCTCGCTCTTTCATTGCACACCGTGCAGCCTCGGTAATACGGGCAAAAGGTTCCTTCGGCAGAATGCGCTCGAGAGAGAGAGAGAGAGAGAGAGAGAGAGAGAGAGAGAGAGAGAGAAAAGAGAAAATTATCACGACGGCGTTAAACGCTATACAGCTCTTTAATTTTGCCGTTTGTTGCGAACCTGCCTCTTTTATTTCTCTCTTTCTCTCTCCGCGCGCGCTTTTTCTATTTCCTCTTTCGCGAATGATTAATAGCGCAGCCGAGAGTAATTGAAGGGTATAGCTGCCGCTATCTCGGTGGCGCGCTCCGAAAACAAAATGCATTTAAATGGCCCGCCGCAACGGCGCATATAGCGCATGCGCGTAATCAAGAAAACAATGCAGCCGAGCGCGGAGAGGAGTCGACTGAGATAAAGTGCGCGTGTGCACTATAGAGGAGAAACAAAGCCGCTTAGAATAAATGAATAGCAATATTATACTTTACTTACCGCGCGCGGAATCGCGCATATACGAATTACGCGGATAAATTATTCAGTCGACAACTTTGCGCGGTACTTTCTTGGCTTTCGCCCCGAGCGGATGCATGGCACGCATTAACAGCGTGCTCTCCTTCTGATATCGTCGGATCGAATCGTTGCCACGAAACGCGCGCGGCGTGATTCATATCGTGCGCCATTATTTCGGAAAGCAGCTCCGAACCCTCTCGAGCACGGCCTGCTATATAATATATCCAAATACAGCAGTCGACGCACAGAAGAATCGGAAAGCAGAGAGAGGGTCCGTACAGCTCCCGAGACTCCGGCGGCGTAATTTCGTTTACACCGGAAGTAGCCGGTAAATCAGCGACTTAATGAATTCAGCTCGGAGCCACGCGAGCCTCGCGCGCGCCGGCCCGAGGGAGGGGAGTCGGGTGGGGGGAACACAGTGGAGATAGCAGCTCTACGCGAGGGAGAGCCAGAGCGAGAGAGAGAAAAGGACAGACAATAAGACACGCGCAGTCTCTCTCTCTCTCTCTCTCTCTCTCTCTCTCTCTCTCTAACTCTGGTTATCTTTACGAGTTAAACAGATATAGGCTCTTAATTCCCCTCGGCGAGCGCGTACACACCCCTCTCCCAAAGCAAAGGGTGCCTGTACACACCGACACACAGAGACGCGATAGAGAGACGGTGCAACTAGGCGAACGCAAGGACGGAGGAAATAAACGTTAAATCTTTCCCTGCCAGCAGCGACACAGCGACTGCGGAACGATGAGGAATCCAGCTCTTGTAAATCACGTCGACGAGCTCCTGCCTTCGAGTCTTGCATATATATAAATATACGCGCGCACCAGCTCTGGCATAACATTAGCATCGCGCAGCGGGCTGTATACAGTACATCGAAGCAGGGAAAATATTTTCATCAGCCGCGGGTGACAAGGAGGATTTTCCATCCGCAGGAAATATTCGTCGAGCTGGAGAGGACCGCGAAACAATGTTTTATTCGAACTGCTGCCGCCGTCGCTGCTGCTTATGGAAGGCAGCCGCCGCCGCCGCTTTCCAAAAGACCGTTACACAAAGGGAGGACTTAAAAGGTGTTGTTAAATCTTCCCCTCCCGAGCGCCCGCGCGCATAAGACACTATACGCCCGGGACGGCAGCAGCAGCAGCACACCTCGTTTAATTAAAGCCATAAATCAATGTCAATTAGCGAACGCGCTCTCTCCCTCCCCCGCATCGCGGTACCCTCTCCGCCTCTCTCTCTCTCTCTCTCTCTCTCTCTCTCTTTCTCTCTCTTTGTCCAGCTATCTCGCCCCCGCGCGTTGTCTCCTGTCGCAATTAATTATTATCAACAAAACAATAATAAAACAATTAGCGAGGTGAAAGAGTCCGCGCTCTCTGTCGTCTGCTCGTGTGTAAACGTCGCTTCGATCGTATAGCACAGCGGAGAGAGAGAGCTGATTAATTATGCGCGAGAGGAGCCCATCTGGGGAATTCGTGGGAATTCGCACGAATACTTATGTATCAACGCCGCAGAGCAGAGAGAGTATAGGCAGATCGGAGTTAAAAAGCGCCAAGATAATTGATGAAAGACGAGCCATTTTCATTAATGAAATGGCTGGAATACGTCATTATCCGAGATAAGCGGTCGAGCTGTGTGCCGATTTTTGTGAGCCGGACGCTATAATCGAATTCCTGGCTCGCGCGTTCTCACGGAAATGAGAGAGAGAGAGAGAGAGAGAGAGAGAGAGAGAGAGAGAGAGAGAGAGGCAGGCGTGAATTCTGGATAAACTCGATGGGATTCGTATGAATTTAATGGCACGGCCAGCTCGTCGCCGTCGTTGTCGTAGTCCTCTCCCCTCTCATACTCTCGCAAGAAGAAGGCAGAGAAAGAGAGAGAGAGAGAGAGAGAGAGAGACAGAGAGAGAGAGAGAGAGAGAGAGAGAGAGAGAGAGAGAGCAGGTGTCCCGCGCGGGAGGTCAGGAGAGGGACCAGACCGACCGGTTTACATGGCGGGTCTCTCTCTCTCTCTCTCTCTCCCTCGATACACTCGCTGCAGAATCAACCTAACCGCTCTCGCTTCTGCGGATATAAGCCGCCGGAGAGACGCTCGAGAGAGAAGGGAGAGCAGCCTGTGTACGCGTGCATCAGTGCAGTGATGTTACGGGAAACCGAAGGACGATCTCGAGAATCCTCGGTATAGATGTGTATTATAAAATGCATCTGCAGTACAGGCACCGTCGAAAGTTACTACAGCCAACGGAAGTTGACAAGCCGTTAGCCCATTGTGCTTCGCGCCTGTAAATCGTGTCCCGCACAAACGAAATCCAATAACACGCGATCCGCGTCGGTATTAATAATGCAGTCCTCGGCGATGAATGATGACTCAAAGAAGCGAGAAGAGGCAGCGATTAGCCGACAAGTAACACAGTCGCTTAGCAGCGAGAGGAGAAAGGAGAAGAAGACGTCGATTTTGAATCTGCTATCCCACGGCAGGAATATACATGTATAAGAGAAATAAATAAACGGCTCTATAGCGAATGCCTGGCACTGAGAGGCGAAAGCGAAGAGCGCGTGAGAGAGGCAGATCGAGTAAGTGAGTGAGAGAGGAGAAGGAGGCAGCGGCGGCTTGCTCAAGTAGTGAGGATTGAGCTTAAGAATAGGCGAGCGACTCTCGTCGAGTGTTGCGCGAGCGAGAGAGAGAGAGAGAGAGAGAGAGAGAGAGAGAGAGAGAGAGAGAGAGAGAGAGAGAGAGAAAGGAAAGGCGGGGAAGGGGGAGAGAGAAATGCGACGCGGGGATGGAAAAGAACGAAGCAGCGAAATGGACGAGTCTTGTTGGGGGTTGAAAGGGCCGAGCGAGAGGGTAAATCTTAAATAAAGTGATATGGAGTGCTTTCGTATAAAAGCTCCATTTCCACTGCTTCTTCTTCGGCGAATGCTCTCGCGATGCGTGCGAATGCTTTCTCTCTTTCTCCCTCAACCTATACCGCGCGCACCTTCTTCTTTACGCCCGCGTATATTTCACCTCGCGCGACAGAATACGTGCTCCCGTGCATTAGATTCGTCTATTTTCAAATTAGCTGATTTCGTTGCTGCACTCGCGCGCTATCGATTCCACTTTTGAGTGCTAGCCTGAGAGAGAGAGAGAGAGAGAGAGAGAGAGAGAGAGAGAGGAAGCGCGCGAACCATCCACTTCTCATTCTAATTTTAGCGCCCGACAGCAGCTTGAACGACTAATTCCGCGAGGGGAAATAACTTTTGGCAATTTGCGTACGCTTGTTTCTATATACTTGCATAACTGCAAGACAACGCTAATCGCCGAGTAATAACGAGATAACGCGGCCTGCGTATTGCGAGTCTTGGGGATGTAAATATCTGCGCATAGTCGTTGCTAAAAACGACCTTTTGAGAAAATGACGTTTACGAGCGCGAGGAACAGACCGCGCGAATTTCTTTTGCGTCGTCGTTTTCTGCCAATACTCGCGCAAATGGAAAAACGTCTTTCTCACTCTCTCTCTCTCTCTCTCTCTCTCTCTTTCTCTCTCTCTCTCTCTCTCTCTCTCTCTCTCGCTCGCGTGTATACGCTGCACATAATACACACACACACACACACGAGGACTGCTTCTTACTATTGGAAAATCATTTCGAGCGCGCAGTGATTAACAAACTGCGCGCGCATTCGACGTCTTCGATTTTGTATTAAAATTGTATACACTCTTGCAAAATGCATTTATGCATATTGAGCTTTGAAAGAAAATCTGCCATTGCTCAAGAGCCTATTACGCCGGACAAAGAATTTCAAATTAACCTTTTATTTCTATAAGATTCTCATTTGCCGAGAGCTGAATTTATTATGCCCGCACTCGCGTCTCAAGTCCCCACATTTGCATCTGAAGAGTAAACAATTTTTTCTCGATTCGCTGTGTTGTACATGAGCTGCTTGTATAATGCGCGACTTGTCAATGCTCGCGCGCAAATAGAATCGCGGAAAATAAACCGGTATCTTTATATGTATAGGATCATGCCGCGTAACGCTATCTATATTTTCGCTGATAAAAATAGAGGCGATCTTTCGAATCCACACTCGATCTGAGGATTCGCGCAGGTGCACCGACCTTCCGGCTTTAAAGATTTCGGCGAAAGCTCGTCGGAACATAAAAGAAAAGGAATCGGCGAAGACGCTTTAAACGAAATCTCGTTATACAAGCAGCAGCGGCGGCGGTCTCGAGCCCTGCATTTTTCCAATTAAGAGCGATAAAATATGAACGAGGGGGGATGGGCGGGCACGTCGCGCAAGGGCAGAATTTATACCCGCAGTACCCTTGACGAGCGACACCGCTGCCGCTGCTGCTGCTGCTGGATGGACTCCCGGCGTATATGCTATATAAATGGAGCTTGCTTTTAATTAGCAGTAAACAGGCTCTATTAAGCCGGGAGCCAGTAAATCAGTCATACTTACCCCTATATATAGCGCCTGTCTCCGACGCGGGCAACTCTCTGCCCTCTGCACCTATATCTCAATGTGTGTATTATATACGGATACATGCCGGCGAATCTGAAGGCGCAGACACACTGGTAGAAGTGGTATATCGGTATCGATTGCGCGTCTCTAAATTCAACGTCATTCTATAAAAAAAAAAGCTTTCATATTAGACAAAATCATCGATTAAATGTGCTGTAACTACTTTTCACAGACTTGATAGTAAGCACATTAACAATGCTCAATAATTTCCGATTAAGCATTGTGACTGCAATATTCGAAGTCGAGGCATTGTGCGAACGATTGGAAGTATTCCGATTGAAAATTACGTTTGCACTGCGGCAAGTTATGCGCGTATTAATATCAGAGGGTGTAGGAAGAAGAAGGAGAGCAGGAGAGAGAGCTCAGATCGAAACTAGCACGTACAAAGAGGGAGAGAGCTTGGGACTATGGTCCTCGGGTAATAATCGCGGCGTTTCTCCTGGCATTCAATTCCCGTCTAATTGTGCTTATTAATGGGACCTCCCCGGCTGTACGGGTATTTGTCTTTCTCTCCCTCTCTCTCTCTCTTGCGCGCGCGCAATATAGCCCTTCCATTCCGTAATGTTGATTCGCCTCAATAGATAATGTATTAATCAAAGCCAAGCTCTGCGCGATATGCGCCTTCAGTTCTATGGCTCCACTCTCTAATGGCTCTCCCCATTCTGCATTATTATTATATACAGCCATATAGGTACATACACACGCGCGAAGAATGGAGACATCGAACGTAAATTTCAATGCTGAAGTGTCTGCGTACAATCGTCGATAATAAAATCATACACACACAGTGCGCGTCGAGATGCGTATTATATACATAGCGACGTGCTCACCGCGATTTCAAAGAGATAATGATCTTCGGATCAGAACGCGCGCACAGGCTAACCTTTGTGCGTCTCTCCGTATACACTGTGCTCGATTCATCGAGCATTTGAAAAGAAAAAATACCGGGCAACCTCTTGCCAGCCGACGTCGTCGATGCAGCCCGACAATCGTCGCGATTGTTCGCGGCCGCGGGTAAATCTGTGCGGGTAGTTATTTCAACGATCTTGGCTGTTTATTCATCGACCGCAGTAGCTGCGCGCGGGGAAAATGTTTATCGCGAGAGGCTTGTTGTTTCTCGCGAGCCGATAAGTAATCCCTTTCGGCTGTTTTCTCCTAAGCGCCGCTACTCGTCGGCCTCGCGGTCGGCATCGCGCCAAAGAGCACGCGCAGAGAATAAAGCGGAGGCGGTGCTGGTCCCCTGCAAGCTCCAAAGCACGACGTGGTTTTATCGGGTGTCGCCGCGGGTTATCGCCGTGACTGCTGCTGCTGTGACAGCGCGCGGCGCGAGATAGCCGAGGGAAAACTCCTTGCGAGAGAGAGAGAGAGAGAGAGAGAGAGAGAGAGAGAGGATGCTGCCACCTGTTGGCGGAACAACGTCTTAACCCCCCCCCCCCTCCATTCCGCTCCGCGGCTTTTCCTTTTTTCCGCTCTTTTCTCCTCTCTATCATAGTCGCGACGGGGCAACGCTCATTGTTTGCAGCTCTCCTTTCGCGTGATCGTTTAGGGATAAACATTACGATGATAGACGCTATCTGTATTGCCGCCTCTGCCTATTTCGTGTTGAGACACGTCTTTGCCGCGAACTGACTTTCTAAAGCAGATGTTTCAGTAAATGCACAGCGAACGTATAAAAAGGCCGCCGGCCGTGTCGATTTCTAATGAATGATGGACTTCGATTAATTAGCCCTTATTCATCGGATCTTCTCGTCTCTCTGTTTCGCCGAGCTGGAAGTTGAGGCGAGAGCGAAAAGGGAATTATTATTATTCAAAAGCGAGAGCGAGCGAGTGAGAAAGAGAGCTAAGAATGCTTTGTTAATTTTTCTATACGAGGGATGCCGGACTCGGTCGCCGCGTTAACGGACTATTCAGGATCAGCCGTCTGGAAGTCCCGTTCCTTGTATACATGAGAGAGACATCGTCGGAGAGTCGGACTCGAAGAAAGAGCTCTTTTTTCCCAGCTTCGACGGTAATCCGATCCCCCAGGACCTTTGGGCCTTCGGCACGAACGAGGCCCACGATTCGCGTAGGCGCTGACGATCTGATATCTGCGAGGCTAGTTAAAATCGACGTGTATCGATAATTAACACGAGATTACCGGACACGCGGACTCCTTCTCGATTCCGATGATTGCGAATTACGTTTTCGATGAGATCTCCTCGAGCCGTAAGCTCGTTATCAGCGATTTTATATATAAATATTTAGCTCACTCGCTTATGAATCAGTCGGATCGATTTCTCTCTCTGAAGTCATCTACTTTTATTAGAGATTGTAATATAACGCGGTCCAATATGAGTTAGCACGCCTGTACGCGGAAATCGGTCAAGGTCGGCTCGCGCGCACTCTGCCATTCTTATACCCTATAGCTATAACTGTATGGAAGTGCGAAAAGGGTGATTTACGATGCCGGAGCCGAGAGGGACGACTCTCGAACGCGCAATAATACTATACAACGCGCAGGTGTCGCTCCCAAGTCCTGAGGGTCTTCGGAATAGAGTCGCGATTGCACGAGAGTGCAGAGAGAGAGAGAGAGAGAGAGAGAGAAAGAGAGAGACAACCAGCTGGGCAGGAATCCCCTAATTTCGAGTAATTTCTTAGCAAACACGCGCGTCGCTCAAGTGCTAGCGATAATATGATGCAATATTCAGCTCGATTAATTCATAGGGGACACTCGATGTTTTGCTAATTTCTGGTTATCCTTGACCAGCTAGAGCATCGAATTAGTTTATACTATAACAGATAAACAAAATCCACACTATAATAACCATAACCACATACATAATACTTCGGCTCTCGAAGTGGAAAGGAGTGATCAACTCCTTAAGAACACCTGAGCACCCCAGTGCCTATCATATGTAGCTACATACATAAAATAATTTACATACAATAAATATTGAACTGATCACCAGTCTTGCCAGGGGCCCTTGTCAACTGAGCACGTGATCAGAGGTAACTCAGTCCAAGACCACCCTGACTGCACCTGGTCCAGCCTCCGCCTTGATACTCAGTTACCGTATAATTCTGACCAAAAATTATACTCGAGTATTTAGACTTGGTGACTATTTTCCCGGCTTACATAGCATCTAAAAGATGATGCTATCATTGTCCGATGCAATTTCCAAGCAATCTCCTGGACCTCAGCCATAGTTCTCCATTGGACTCAATTTTCCAATGTTGCCTAGTTATCTACGAACTCAAACTGTACAATGAGTGTAACTGTCAGATTTAACCTAAACCTCGAAAAATCTGCCCTCAGTGATGTCAAACTGCATCAAGGAAAAATTCTGGTCGGCACAATTCAGCAACACAAAACTGCTGTACATTGCCATGCCAATTCTCTTAGCTGACAAGATGCGCATACATTACTGCATCCAATTGCCAATTTTCCGTACCTGAACACACATTTTATATTACATTAAATTCTTATCAATTTACGTTATTATAAGCTTCCTTAAAAGCTAAGCGCTTAACACAAAGAAACCCTTGTTTTCAAGCTGTACTTGCTTGCTCTTGATGCAAAAGCGTATCTCATTTTATCTGAATATCACTGATTCGAATTTTATCTACCGACATATCAGTCTATTTAAATTTATCAATCAATTATTCTTTCACTTTATTTGAAATTTGACATTCAAAAATCCATTTGAAAATCTTCGTTGCATTTAAAATATTTTCAATCGTAAACATTGAAAATATTAAAAATTTCTGTTCATAATCACTGTTATCTTCTTCGCGGTGCTCATGTTATTCCAAGTACTTGCGATCTTTTTGCTCAACGTTAACTGTATGTTACTGAACCGTGTAGTAAGCTCTAAATAACATAAAAAACGGAACTTCAAGTTCGACCTTCCTCCAAGTACAACAGAGCCAAGAAATAAGATTAACCCGTAATTTTACTGTTTTATCCAATTCCTATTTGTTATTAATATAACTTTCTCCTTTATTGCAATCTACATTTCGATACTCGTGCTTATGGTTCTATCAGAACATCCGATTTATACAACAAACTATAATACACAAATCTTGACCCTGATTACCACCATACATCTCAACCGCAAATCAAATTTTACCGTAATCTTGATTCTACCTTTTCTGTGTTAGAATAAGAATGCCTTTATCCATGCTATTTGATCAATGAAATAAATTCACACTTTCATTTTCACTTTTCAAAAACCTATTTAAATTATGAAGAATTTCCTAATTTTCCTAATAATCAGTAACAAAAATTCAAATTCTAGCTTATTCGTCGCCATAGTACGTAACAAAGCACCGAATTCTCAATCTATAAGCAATTTTGTATTCGTAACTTTAATAGCTTTATTTTATCAATCCATAAACAACAAACAGACCTTAAAACTCAAATTTTGTATCAAACTTTTCAAACCTTACTAATTATACAATTTTTGTATAAAGCAAAATCTTTGATATTCAATTAAAATGTTCAACCACTATTGATATTTTCTTTCAATTTCTATGCTATGCATTCGTTTTTATCGTCCTTGATTTCTGTTCACATAGTGACATACAATTACCTTGCAAAAATGCATTTTGTAATTTTAAAATGAAATTTTATCACCGCAAATCTCCTGATTTTGTAATTTCTTGTTTTATAAGAACATAACTTTTAGCTATACCATCAAACTTAACTCTGATAAAAGTTATTTCTACTTAAGCGTATAAGAAAACCTTACTGAAACTATAATTTAGCTTTTCTGTACTTTGATAATAAGCCCTTATCAACAACTCAATCTTTTCAACAAATTTAAAAAATTTCAATTCAACTCGGAATAATCATTTTAAACTATAATAAAATATAAAATTTTCACAGCAATGATCCACAAGAAACAAAAAATTTCAGTTTGTCCAATTACAGCAGCACGTAACAAAGAACTGAATTCACGACATATAAGTACCACAGAATTCGTAACTTAATACTTTCTTTTTATCTTTCCGTAAACATCGAACGCGTTCTTTTTACCTCAACTTAATATCGTTACCACGATTTTCTTAGCATCAAAGTTCATAATTTTATACGTAATAACACAATAAATAACTCGCGATCTGGTCGCCACGATTTTTGTAAAAATGCGTTTCGCTATTTTATCCAAGTAATAAAAGCTCGCGAATTGCAATCCCACTTCTGATCTGTAGGAGGTCTTATTAAACTATTAATAAACTTAAGACACAACCCATTAAATTAATAATTATAATATAAGATTTATTCAGCTAATCAATATATAAGACTCGCACTCAATGCGAATACTCAGTTACTCGGTCGGGACCAGACTGGCGTTCCCTCTTGTTCTTACTGGTAAGGGCCAGTGCCAGTCTAATCAGATGTTTATAGTATTTCATAAACATCTCTCCATTGGATCGATGATTCTTTCTTCTATAGACTTTCTTATAGTATAGGCTCTGCATATGAAATATTGCCCACACGATTCTCATTGATTGGGAAGCGCAGATGATAACAATCGATTAGACGATTTGCTCATTGACGCGCACGCGTTACATAATAATCTTGTATCTTGGAATATGAACGTTATTTCCACGGCGTTTTCTCTATTACACCTATACCTGCAATGACTGACGCTGAATAACATTTTTAGAACGTCGCGAACAGCACAATACAGACTCTCGAAGTCTAAAGAAAGAATCGATGGGCTGGGCTATACACGGAATGCTTAGAATGCCAAAGGTTATATCGACACATCTCCGATCGAGATACCGCATGTGCATGCATAATAGTCTCGGCATGTAATCGCGCACGTCTTATACGATTTTGCGCGATAATATAATTCGTCTCTGATGAGCGAAGCTCTCGAATTTGCGCAGCGCATCGGATATACACTTATAGTTTCTTTTCCCCGGGCCGTCGTTCACTCTATACTACTGCTGCACTTGCCGCTCAATGGCTTAAGTGCTCCGCCGTCGGGTCGAGCTCTCTAATACACAGAGAGGCTCTTTCAGCCCGAGCGCTCGAATCGTTCATTTTCTTTAATTTTGCAAGCGCCTTTCATTTTATCGCACATACACATTCTCGCTCGCTTAAACGACGACCGTGCGCAGCCTGCTATACTTAGCCAATTAAAATGTTTATCCCGCTCCGCGATAAATTCAAATTAACATCGGCGGCTCGCGCATAACACCCCGATGCGGTCGTCGTTTTTTTCTTCTGCGTACTGTATACATAATTCAACCTATTTGCTTCTTTTGTGGGTTTCGGCGTGTACGCGTATATTTTATACTTATGGGCATCGTAAGTAAAACGAAGCTAATTCGAAAATTCGAGCGCAGTCAATCGGGCGAGTCTCGCGCGCTAATTGGATATCGAAGGATAATTGTGTTATGCGAGAAAACGTTGTCGTCAACGCCAGATAGATAGACGGATGGAGTGAAAAGAAAAGGGCCGAGTCATTGTATAAACGCTATCGGCGATGTTTATCCTGGCAACCAGGCGTATCTTGGACTATAATATGGAATGACTGTTCGTTACACGCACACATGCACAGATCGTCGAGAGAGAAAGTAGAATGCATCCGCAGGTATAATTGATTTGGCGCGTTTAAGAAACGAGAGAGTCTCCGGTATAAAGGGAAAATTCATCCGTGCGCGTGTATACACGCACAGGTCGCGTAAGAAAAGAGAAAAAATCAGGAAAAAGACGCGTCCAGTCTCGTCGAGATTGAGAGTTTCGTGTGTTTTCTTAGGCGTCGGACATGCGTCCTGCCCGTTCTCTCTCTCTCTCTCTCTCTCTCTCTCTCTCTCTCTCTCTCTCTTTCTCCGTGTTTGCACAATGACTCTCGGAGAATTCAAGGGGTTTTCTACGATTTCCGTGGTTAAAAAAATACAAGCTAGCGCGAGCGCTTGAGATTCAAAGACAACATCCGCTGAATCGAATCGCGCGGGCTTGTTTACCCGCGCCGCGCGATGCACTATGATATTCATTCGCGTACGGAGATTTGGATGAGAGTGCTTTCGATCGTTAAAGGAGCAGAAGTAGCTACTACATCAGCTGCTATGTATATAGGTGTGCATGCGAAAGCGCGAATCGATCCGCAGCGCGCGAGGGCAATCGAGCACATAAACGCGCGCATACATACGCACACGCGTATAACGTCGCTGTGCGGCGTTAAAACGCTTGCGCCTCGTTAGCAGGAGAACGTAATGATTATTCGGTTTGCGTATAATTTAATAACGATCCTGCGCGGTTAGGCGGAACAGTGTGCAGCGTCAGCATATCTTTCTCTCTGTCGGGCTTTAGCGGCGGCGAGTTAACGTAATCGGTCGTTACGCGCGATGACGTGCGTTTTGCGTGCGCGTGAGACTGTATATATGCGCGGGGTTCGCTCGCGAGTGTCGGCTAACTTTGTTAACGTTCCAACGAGATTCCCGTTGCGTTAACGCGATGCGGCAGTCGCTTCCTCGTTAACCCCGCGCTGGGGGACTGCATTCCGTTTCGAAGGTCATCATCATTCAAAATGTCCCACGACCGCAGACAGCCTCCCGCTCTCATTCCCCAGCTGAGCCGAACTTGGAAATTGCCTCAGTGCTCTCTCTCTCTCTCTCTCTCTCTCTCTCTCTCTTGCTATCTTGGCACTATTAATCCGTTCGCTATTTTGTCCTTCTGCGTGTGTTATACACTGAGAAAAATTTGACAGTAAAAATTACTATCTCGGATAATAATTTGGTAACAGACTCGGCAGCTAGTAATTTTTTCTATCTTTTATAGTAAAATTCACCATAAGACATATTAATTTTTACTACCTAAGATGGTAAAATGTACTATAAACTGTGGGAAAAATTATAATATTCTCAGTCGGTAAGGTTTGAATTTAATTTTTTCTTCTGCGGTAATCAGTATTTTAGTTGACATTTTACGTTTATTTTATTGTAATGAGTTTCTGTGTCTATTGATTTAACTTTATTATTTATTAATCGTCGTTAATTTTTATTAACTTTAGTTCGTATGTCAATACATACATCAGCTAGACCTAAATTTTGTACGTAACAGATCTGTTTAGGTAAATGGTCAGCGCACTCAACTCTCATGCCGGAGCTCCAGGTTCGATTCCCGTTCCCGCAAAAAAAATTAATCTCTTTCTTTCTTCCAAACATCATAATAATAATCAATAAAAATAATAAATAATAAAGTAATAACAGCGCGAAGTACCTAAGAGGTGTAAAATATAGAACTAAACGAAATTGAAATTAAATTTTTAAAAATTCGATTTCATCAAAAATTACTATCTTTGGATAGTAAAATCTAATATCTTAAAAGTCTGTTACCAATTTATTATGAAAAGCAGTAAAAATTACTATCCCAAATAGTAATTTCTACTATCAAATTTTTCTCAGTGTACACACGCGATCGTGTAGTGTAGCGCGGCGGACGGTCGCGGGGAACGGATTCTACCAACGGCGAGACCGAGAGAAAAGAGGAGTGAATCGAAACTATTGTTGCTCTTATAATACACGCAGAAAGGCTGCGCGGCCTTGCTCTTACGTAACTCACTCGCCGCCGCGTGATTCATCGCTCTCTATCGTGCTGGCCAGCGCGTGCTCTATGCGTACGATCGATCGATAAAGCCGCAGCCACGATACGAGGAAGAGAGATAGAGAGAGAGAGAGAGAGAGAGAGAGAGAGAGAGGGAGAGTGTCAATCGATAAGCCGCTCGTAATCACCCATTAAATTCTTCGAGTGATTGTTGATACACACGCTCGAACGCGAGAGTATCGTACCGCTGCAGAAGCATCCTTTGCCATATCATAGAGAGAGAGAGAGAGAGAGAGAGAGAGAGAGAGAAAGAGAGAGAGAGAGAGAGAGAGAGAGAGAGAGAGAGAGAGAGAGAGAGAGAGTGAAATAGGAGCGTTAAAAGCGTCACCCGCGCTTCAGGTAAAAAGCGATATTCCCTCCCGCTGCGGCTTTGGCTGCAGAGTATTATAGGAAGAGAGGGAGAGGAAAGGGAAAAAAGATAATGGAAACGCGCCCGCGCGCGCAACAAGTGCACCGAGCCGATGTAATCTGGTATACCTTCGACCCGAGGTCCGACGCGCGTATTAAGGTCGCGCGCTCAGCCGCCGGATTAAAATACTCGAATTCACTTTGCCACGCTTACGAAGGGAAAAATAAAGGGACGCCATATCAGCACATTATTCGCACTGCACTGAGAGAACTATATATTAAAATTTATTACATATGTAGGAAAAATTACTATATTAGATAGTAACGGCAGGTCATCGAAATAACGGTAAAAGAGGCCGCGAACAAAGTACTGGGTAAAAAGAAAAAGCCAAAGAGCAAACCATGGTTTGACGAAGAGTGCGAACTCTGGTTTGAAAGGCGCAAAAAGGCTAAATTAGATAGCTTACAAAATAGAAGCGATAGGACCGTAGAAGAGTATTCTAACGTAAGGAAACAGATGAGCGCGATCTACAGAAATAAGAAGCGGGACTATCAAAAGAATCTTATTAGGAGAATAGAAACTAACAGTAAGGAAAATAACCCGCGCGAAATGTACAGAGGGATTAACGCCATCAGAAAGGGTTTTAGGAGTAGAGCGCAATTGATGAAGGACGAAAACGGGGACCTCGTAACAAATGACAACGAATTACTGTCGCTGTGGAAAAATTATTTCGATAAATTATTAAACGTACACGAAAATAGCGAAGAATTAGGGTACGAATTCACACTGCTGAACCCCACGTGGAGGAACCGAGCTACCAAGAAGTAGAGGCCGTGATTAAAAAACTAAAAAACAATAAAGCCGCGGGAAATGACTCTATACCAGCTGAGTTACTCAAATATGGGGGCGTCGAGCTCACTTTCAAAATCTATAAACTAGTATGTGCCATCTGGAAAAATGAAACAATACCCGAAAATTGGAAGGAATCTATCATTATACAAAGTTCTGTCAAACGTAATACAAGCTAGACTCACTCCATTCGCGGAAGATATAGTAGGAGATTATCAGTGCGGATTTCGGCGCAACAGATCGACGAGCGATCAAATGTTTACCATAAGACAGTTGTTAGAGAAAAAGTGGGAATTTTGCGAAACCATACACCAACTATTTATAGATTTTAAAAAAGCGTACGACTCTATTAAGCGAAGCAAAATGTATCAAATTCTAGTACTTCTCGGTGTACCGAAAAAACTCGTGAGATTAATTCAAATATGTCTGAACGGAAGCACGGGTAAGGTCCGAGTAGGCGGTAATGTATCAGAACCCTTCATGATACGCGATGGTTTAAAACAAGGGGATGGGCTCTCTACGGTGCTGTTCAACTTAACGTTAGAGTATGCCGTTAGAAAAATGCAGGTTACCCAGCTGGGCGCAACGCTTAATGGAACAACGCAGATATTAGGCTACGCAGATGATTTGGATATACTGGGGGATTGTAGGGAAACGGTAGCAAGAAACGCGGAAATCCTCATAAGAGCGGTGGAGTATACAAGGTTAGAAGTGAGTGAATCAAAAACAAAGTACATGATTGTGGATAAGCTAGGCATCTGCAGAGGGGAGGAAGATCTCAGAGTTGGGAATTTTACTTTTGAAAAGGTTAGCGAATTCAGGTATCTGGGTACGACCATAAATGATAGAAACGAGATTAATGTCGAAATAAATAAGAGACTCCATTCGGGTAATGCTTGCTTCTACGCCGTGAGTAATTTACTTAAGTCGAGGCTGTTGTCTAAAAACGTTAAAATAAGAATATACAGGACAATAATACTGCCGGTGGTTCTGTACGGGTGCGAAACGTGGGCTCTCACTAAGCAGGCGGACAACCGTTTTAGGGTATTTGAAAATAAAGTCTTGCGAAAAATATACGGGCCGAAGAAAGACGAGGAAACCGGGGAATGGAGGAGACTACACAATGATGAGTTACACAATCTGTACGCGTCACCAAATATTAACAGAATAATAAAATCGCGCAGATTGGGATGGGCAGGGCACGTAGCGAGAATGGGAAACGACCGTACGGCAGCGCGTGTCATGAAGGGCAGGCCGATGGTAACGCGACCTCTAGGTAGACCTAGACGTAGATGGGAGGACAACGTAAAAGCGGATCTAGTAGAAATAGGACGGGTGGGTGTCGATCGGAGAGGTGCATCTTGGGTGGGGTTGACACAAGATAGGGCAGCGTGGAAGGCTTGCGTAGATGAGGCGATGAACTTTCGAGTTCCAAATGCCATGTAAAAAAAAACGGCAGGTCATACTCGCTCCATGACGATTTTTACTATATTCATAGTAAAAATTGTTAAACTTATATTAAAATGTGTTACGTGTTTACTAGAAATTACTACATTATATAGTAAAAATTATTTTAAGAATTTCTCCGTGTGTCAGAATTTGAGGTTATAAAGATGATTTATGCTGTAATCAGAGACCGAAATCTATAATTTTTTGTTTATCTGGTATTATTAAGTGATAAAATATCATTCGCTGTTATTATTTATTAATTTTGGTCAATTTATTATTAATATTAACTCATGAGTAAATGTGATTAATATATCAGATTTGAAATATTGTACGTAACAATACTGTTTGGGTAAGTGGTAAGCGCGCTCGACTCCCATGCCAGAGATCCAGGTTCCATTCCCGTCGCCGCAAAACAATTTCTTTCTTTCATTTATTTCTTTCACTTAACAACATTAAATATCCTCTCTTAAAAAAATGATGGCCTTTGTTGTGAAGCATTTAATACGTGATTCTGATTGGTTGCTGGTTGGTTGCCTAGGCAACGAGATCAGAACCGCGCTTTAAATTCATAACCCTCAAAACAGTCATAACTCATAACCCTGGTAGAAATGTTTAAGGTGTTTAAAATGAAATGTGGAAACCTTGATAACAGATAAAATATATGTAATATAACTAGCAAACGATTTTATTAAAAATTAATCATTACCAAGAGTGTGTAGTATTACAACGTGTGTATTGAAAAGTGGCACCCTAACCCTGTTTGAAGTAGTAATAAAGTGTGTGAATATTATTTAGTTTTTTTTTAATGTCAGTGAGAAGTTCAATTAAAAGAATAAAGAGTTTGAAGATATACTGTGTCTCTATGCCCAAAGTCGCCCTCGGTGAGGTTTGAGAGGTGAATTTAAAGAAATGTTCACTATCCGAGTCAGTAAGTTTAAGTCAATAATTATACAATGCTCTTTGAATTGTAAAAAGGCTACTAGACATGTTACCTAGAAATATGTAACCTAGATGATTGTGATTTAACTGTTTTCGTTGATATTTTCACATCCAGGCTCATGCGAATTTTTTAATTGAGCAGGTCAAATTTTACTTATAGCCAGTTACGCAGAAACTACTATCTCTAGCACACTGTATTTCTGGCTTCTAGCATATTTTTACATGGAGAAAGTGATAAATGTTTTGGCTTTTTTGTCAAGGTTTTAGGTAATTAGAATTTAGACTTTTAACAGTTGTGAGAGATTTTGAGACCGATACCTGTTTCTCCATTTTTGCATTTTTTCTCATTCGAAAACTAACAGGTCTAGAGAGCTCATATTTTGTATATAGATTTCTTTTGAGATTGTGAAAAAATATTTAAAGTAGAATTAACCTTAACTGAAAAACTTCTGATTTCGACTCCGACACTCATGTGAATGCAAACTTATACTGTACGACTAAATAATTATCATGGGTGTTGTAATCGCACACAAAAGTATTTCAGTTAACGTTGATTCAACTTTAAATATCTTTCCATAATCACAAAAGAAATCTATATGCAAAATATGAGCTCTCTAGACCTGTTAGTTTTCGAATGAGAAAAAATGCAAAAATGGAGAAACAGGTATCGGTCTCAAAATCTCTCACAACTGTTAAAAGTCAAAATTCTAATTAATGCCTTGACAAAAAAGCTAAAATACTTATAATAATAATAATAATAATAATAATAATAATAATAATAATAATATAATAATAATAATAATAATAATAATAATAATAATAATAATAATAATAATAATAATAATAATAATAATAATAATAATAATAATAATAATAATAATAATAATAATAATAATAATAATAATAATAATAATAATAATAATAATAATAATAATAATAATAATAATAATCGAATAAGCGCGTAAAATTGGCCAGCAAAAAAAATTAAATTTAAAAAAATTTCATTTCAGTACAGAAATTACTATCTGAGATAGTACAATTTAATCCAAAGCAAGTATAACCGTCCGTTACTATATAATATAGTAATTTTTCCTGCATATGTAGTCAATTTTAATATCTAATTTTCTCAGTGTGCGGGCTGTCTCTTGTTTGCGTTATTTATTTCAACGCATACGCAGCGAAACTTCTTCGTTTTTCAATTAATTGTGCAGAGTGAATTTCGAGCACCTTGGGGGCGAATTAAATCTGTGGAAATTATTTACATTTGCTCGAGTGGGCCGAGCCTATCGTAACTGCTCAACATCATCATCGCTCGCGTCCAGAGAAGATTTGAAATGCATGAAGCAACAGTCAACCGCATTACTATGCGGTATTGTGTCATTTATTAATTAATAATCGGCGAGAGCCCCGAAGAGAGGGACGTGTCGGATAGAGAGAAAGAGAAAGGCTTGCGTATGTACACGTACACACTGCAGTATACACACTCGGCTCGCGAGTGAGTGAGAGCTAGAGATCCGCAGCGAGACCATCTCCATTGCAATCTCCATTTATCTCCGGTCTGTCTACCTCCCTCTCTCTCTCTCCCTCTCCCTCTCGCTTCAGCCCACACATCTACTCAACGTATTCTCGTAACTCTTGCTCGCACGTCCATTAGAATATTAATGCGAATTGATGCACACGTGTCATTACTGTAATGAGTCGTTGGACCTGTCCACGAGTAGAGACCCGCTCGCTCGCTCTACAATTTCCTAATACCCACTGCGCAGACAGGTAGGCACAAAGTGTGCCCTGCACTATCAAAAGCAATCACGAAATTGCGGCTGTCTTTCCGAATTTAAATACCGCCCCGCGCGCGCGCGCACCAGCGAAACGCGAGAGCACTTTATACGCATTGTCGTGCGCGCCGCCTCTACAGTCTGCGGCTCCATTAATACTCGTTATTATTATGTACACGTGTATCGCGTACCTTACGCAGCCAATTTCTTCTTCGAGACACTTGTCGACGAAAAAAACGCTAGGAATTCGGGATTATTTACGACCCCGAGGATAATCCTAGCGGCTTTGTCTACGGTCACGTTCCTGTACACTTTGCTGAACAGGTGCTTGCCGCCGCCGTGTTTTTAGCCGCGGAACTGAAAGAGCTGTCTATGGGCTGCTGGAGAGGAAAACACTGGCGGACCGGTAAAGCGATTGCAGTCGTTCCCGGAAAGGAATTTCTTTTTCTTAAATCAACCCTCCCGCCCCCACATAGGCTCATCCCGGATTCAGAATATTTTTCTTCTCGCGCTGCATCAGTACTATATACGTCCGCGTGTACTCCCGTAAAAATAGCGTCGTTCTACGGCGCAACAAGGCGAACGGGGCAATTTAATTGTTGCAGCGCGAGCGAGAGCGCGGGAGAGGGAAAAAATTGAATTACAAGCTGCGCAATCGAATCGCGAGCTGTGCTGCATATGCGCTGCTGGTTGTAGGCGCGTATATATAACAAAAGCGCGCGGCGCGATGTGAGGGAAAAGTCGAGCCTCGAGGCAGTTTGACACGGCTGGAAATGCGAAGCAGCGCAGATGAAATCGGCGCGATAGCGGCGATAAAAACGCCTATTCCGAAGACCATGAAAATTTGCATCAGTTTGCGCTCGCATGCTGCTGCTGGGACGAGAGAGATCTTCTCTTGATCTGCTCCGCCATGCCTGGGCCGCTGTATACTTGCGCAACGGTGATGCGATTCTCGCGCGCGCGCGCGCGAGAGAGAGAGAGAGAGAGAGAGAGAGAGAGAGAGAGAGAGAAAAATGAGCGAGAGCGCTTTTCACTGCGCGAGCTTCAATCCAATCCTTTTTATAGACCTTTCGATATTTATAGAGCGCTGCTCGTCATTTTTAAATCTGCTCACGCCTGTTGATATATCGTCGCGGCGATAAATTATTCAATGAAAAATGTAAACTTTTTATGTGCGCGCGGGTTAGCTTCGCTTCTTTCTCTCTCTCTCTCTCTCTCTCTCGCGCGCGCTCTCGGGAGATGGACAATGTTCGTATATCTGGTAGGACGAGAACGATTATTTCCTTATCGACGTATTTCTCGCCGGTATCGAGTTGATCGATTATAGTTTTAACGAGTTTCGACTGCCTTCGCATATTTGCTATCAGTTATTTGTTCTACAACAGTTGAAATTAATTAGTGCGCATATCCGGAAGGCATCAGTGATCGTCCACTCGACTAACGATGCTATACGACTCTACTCGCGCGGCTACGGTCTATCTCACGAGTTATTTTTCATTAAGATTTTCGCGCGATTACACAAAGGGGAGAGAAGAAATTCCCCCTGTCGGACGATAAGCGCGATGCAATTCCACACGGAGAAGAAGTCGTACATAGAGCCGAGAGAGAAACAATGGGCATCCACTTAGAGCGTACGAGTAAAAATTGATATTTCATTAGCCTCGACTTGAGAGTTAGCGCGCAAGTCATCGCGAGCGTAATGTAGTCGAGAAAATTGTATTGCCGCGCACTCGCGGGACGCGTGTATGTGTGTATAGCCGCGATGCTATAGAAATCGCCGCCGATGAAACGCGGGCGCGCGCGATAATAGATCGCCATAGTAGAGAGAGAGAGAGAGAGAGAGAGAGAGAGAGAGAGAGAGAGAGAGAGAGAGAGAGAGAGAGAGAGAGAGAGAGAGAGAGAGAGAGAGAGGAGGGTCGGCCGAACGATCGTATCTGCGGCTAATGGGACACACAATTAACGCGCCGTATATCTCCAATTGGATCATCGTCAAACGCCGATAAATTAAGTTAATTAGCTCGTTACACGTATACGCGCTTGCGCGCAGCCGCGCGACGACGCAGCATAGCCGGCAGAGAGTTTTGACGAATGTGCGACGCTCGTTAATCGAGAGCTGCATTCCTCCTCCTCCTCTTTTTCGTCCCGCGCAGCCAAGGCGAGACACAGCCTTGTACATCGCGCACACGATCTTTATTTCGCCTCGTTAGCTCGTAGGTGCGTATAACTCTTCTGCGAATCGATCTCTGCAGCAGCGAGCGACAAACACGTCCTGTATACCTGTCTCTCTCTCTCTCTCTCTCTCTCTCTCTCTCTCTCTCTCTCGCTCGGTACCTCATTATCTCGTCTTCTCGTTTTACCGCTCCGGGACACGGCTTTTAATTATTCGCGAGATTTCCTGCTAAGCGCGATATAATTATGCGTAAAAAATCGGCAACTTTTCGCATCAGCGCGAGCTGCCGCGACGCGACACTGCGAAGCTCTATCTCCCTCCGCGTTTAATGCACAAACCGCTTCTCATCTCGCTCTCCTCATCCGACAAATGTTCCGACGAGCCCCTTCCGGCTTTGGGTTTCACCCCTTGTTCCTCACTCTCTCTCTCTCTCTCTCTCTCTCTCTCTCTCTCTCTCTCACTCTCCACCTCGGGCTGATTAGAAATTACTTTATGAGATTTTCAATCCCTTTCGAGTTTGTTAATAAGCTCTCAGAATTAATTAAAATTTCCTCTCCTCCTCCCAGCGTAACTTCCGCTATACTCCGTCTAATTTCGCGATGTTACTCGAAATGAAATTTCACTGCGCAGCATGAACAAAGTGTACAACTTACTTGTACCGGGAGGTAATTAATTCTCATTTACAATTCATTTCAATGCGCGCGCTCTCTCACGTCGCCACCACTTGTATGCATTGTTTTTGCGGCTGGAAGACCCTCCGAGAAGCTATTCGCCGCACATACATCATATTCTACTCCCGATTTTATTAGTCATCCTATACCGAGACAGCAGCTGAATTCTCCGCTACACCGATGTCCCGCCGCAGTATCGAATTCGGGATTCACCGTCGTCCCCTCCGATGCGAGCGTTATGTAACATATATTATGCGTGTAGTCTCCTTTGCCGTGTTGCGTTGGTCACTGTTCACGAGTCATCTAACTCGAGTCGAGTGCCCCTCCCCTGTGCCCCGAAACCGCCAGCTTTTCACGCTATGACAAATCTGAACAATTAACAGGCCGTCGGGAGAGCGTTATTTTCAGCCACCATCGCGCAGTGTAGATACAGTCGAGCGAGCTGTCTATTGTACGGCTTTATTTATTGTTACTGTTTATTTGCTGCGAGAGACATTTAGCGTGAAACGTTATACGGCTGCACTAGCACGCGTGTGATATCTGCATCGCTTTTATTCGGGTTGGAAATGATATTCTGCAACAAAAAAATAAAATCTAAATCGGGAGCTCCCCTGGTAGCAAATGGCCGATAAGTTCTGGCCCGTTCCCTAGCGACTCGGTAGAAATGAAACCCAGAATCCGTCGAGAAATATAGTAGTGTAGTTTCTACGCTGAAACCCGAGTAGCAGAAGTTCTCTTAATTTTTTGCGCATGCGCGTACGGTTCAGGCCAGGCACAGGCGTACTAGAAGTATTGTAGAGGCTGTCTGCTATGTTATACAGCAGAATAGCATAGCAGACAGAACTACAGTTTTCACAGTTTCAGTCAATGTTGAATGATGAATATTAGTCTATTAATTCATCTAGAATGATTTAGAAGGGAAAATGTAATTTTCAAGTCACAGTTTTATTTTGGCAATGAGAGCCAAAATAAAATTGTGAAAAAAGTAATCGAAATCAATAAAATTTTATTTTGGCTCTCACTTGAAAACTATCATACTTAGAGAGTTGACATTTTGCAACTTAATTTTTGTTGGCATGTTGTAACAATATATTGAGTTGAATTTATTCTAGCTGATATGAATTCGACTTCCATGTACAGAGCTACCTGCATTTTTTGACGCCCAAGCCATAGGGTTCAGGGTGAAAAGCCGAACCAAAACTGTTAAGTAAAAACTAATATGGCAGTCTGTTTCTAAATAATTGAACAAGTCTTAACGCAAAAGAACAGACATCCACCTTTAATATCATGGATTTACCATGATTATGAGAGATTTGGTGGTTGAGCGTAACTGGCTCGCATACTGATGAGATTGAAATACCTGTGCAAACCTCATCATTGGTGACTTTGGGTGCATTGATGACACTTTTTACACAGTAATTATACTTGAATAATACAAAGTCAGTCAGTACACAATGCTGTACATACTGTCATGTATGAGAGCATGCATGTGTAGGGTTAGGTTTTCACTATTAATGTGCACCTTAAAAATCATGTTTCCCCTTTAAAAGACATTGTAGATAAATTTATAGGGTATATATATTCATCAATTTATGAATATTTTCAAACAATGTCAATGAAGAGCAGGATCATTGGTGTGAGAAGTAAGGTTATATGAACAAATCATAGTGGAGAAAAAATTCTACCGAGATTTCTTCCAGAAATCATGTCTGATTTATCGGGATTTTCATCTAGATTCTACTCTGGAAACCTGCTATATTTGAAAAATCTCGGTAGTTTCCAGGTACTTTCTCGGGAATGCTGCTACCAGGGTCATGTAATCGGAGAACAATCAGAACAGATCTTCTATTAACGTTTCCAGAGCGCCTGGCTCGAATTGCACTCACTTATATAGTGCGGCATTAGGTAAGGCGAAGAGGGAGAAAGAGAAATCGCGTAGCAATAAGAAGGACAGCTATATACGGCGGATTGCACTCGGTGAAAAGGGCTCTTTGCCTGCGATCTATAACTTTCGCATTACACCTCTCTCTGTCTCTTGGAGTTTTTCCCAAGCTCGCGGCGAACCTTTGTCGCTGCTCGAGACGCGACGCAAATTAATCGGATCGGCACATCAAGTATAAGTACGAGAAGTAGAGCCGCCGCGCGCGGTTGCACAATGTGCGAGACGTTACGTAGCTCGAATTGTGTTTTGAACTTTGCTATTCCACGGCAGAGAGAGAGAGAGAGAGAGAGAGAGAGAGAGAGAGAGAGAGAGAGAAAGAGAGAGAGAGAGATGGTGCTTTCTTGCTGCACGCCCATACCTAAGCCTTCCATTCACGTCGTTGAACTAATCATCGAAAGCAGCTCTCGTCCCTTTTATAACGTACGCACCTGAACGTTCATCCGAGCGCTATATACGACTGTGCAAACTCGTCCATTGCGCGGTGTATACACGCGTGCACATAACGTCGCGTCAACAATCGTCGCGGAGATACACGGAAAGGCTTTCAGCTAAATTGATATTGTAATTTCGAGAAGATTTTACTCTCTTTCGCGCGCGTACCAACAGAGAGGCTTTATTGGACTCATTCATCTCTCTCTCTCTCTCTCTCTCTCTCTCTCTCTCTCTCTCTCTCTACTCTCGTCGTGGAAATCGAGAGCGGCAAAGCCGCGATGCATCATTATTTTTCGGGGCTAGCGCTGGCCACTTTTATTTCCTCTCGATATTAATCCGCAAGCTGCCAAAGTGAAAATGCGCACGCGGCCATTCGCGCTTGCAAAAACAAAGACTCGGAGGAGAGCCGCCGGCACAATGGGGCGGGAAAATTAAATTGGATTCGATCCCCCGCGCGTCTCTCGAGAAGCCAAAAATAAATCTGAAAAAATATGTGTTTGACAGATATTGGCTAGCGCGATCGGAGCCCCTAAGCTCCTTTGCCTTTTTTCTCATTTTCTCGCTCTGTTTTCTCTCCCTCCCTCTCTCGCCAAAATTACCATAGCGCTACGCGACGGCGGCGGCGGCGGCGGGTAACAGCTGCTAGGCGTCGGTGGCGTCGGCGGGCCCCTCTTAGCATCTGATAAACTGATAAAACCGAGCTGCCCGCGTATATAGTCGACGGCAAATGTAGCGCGTAGCATATATAGTGGTATATAGCGAGCGGACAGCCAGCTCGCTCGGCCCTTTTCCCATGCGCATAAATACGCCCCCGAGAACTCATATGCGCCGCCGCTCGCGCGCGGCTTTCTCATGGCGTAAAATAGAATTTGATTATGGCGGTCCTGGAATTTTTACCCGACCACGCGAAGCATAATACATGCTATTTTCGACGCGCGCGGGACTTAATTTGCTGCCGCTGCTATACGTTTTACTTTTTCGAGGAACAACCCGCTGTTTGTCGGGGGCCGTGTAAAATTTCACGCCTAACCGACGCTATATCGCTCTCGTTGACGACTCTACGGATTACTCGGCTGTGCGCTTTTTTCCCTCCCTTTTTTCGAGCGGTCCATATAGTCGACGCGTTTTTTCCAATATCGGCGCGCCATATTCTTTGATGTTGAAACTTGTTCGATTATACGGATCCAAAGAATGGCGACGAGAGCGAATTAATTGAAATATGTTCATTCGTATCACGCAAAAGTATTTCATCGGGCAGACTTGTTATTGCCGTATGAATCGAATCAATTCCGCACGAGCTTTTATCATCATACAGTACAAGAACCGCCGGCCGTACTATGCAGCGGCGAGGGCCAATATACCCAATGATAATTCGGTATAGTCGCGCAAGAACAGCAATGTCAAAGGTCGTCGAACTATATGCGCGAGAAAGTCAAGCATAAGGGGGGGGGGAGCAGCGGTCGATCCGCGGAATCCGCGCTTTACAGCCCAAATTAAGGTAAAGTGGCAGTCAGTAATTTTATACGGCCATCTCAGCTACTGATATTGAATTTCCTCAGTCGCTTAATCCGAATCCCCCCGCGCGCTGGGCGAACTCTCGTCGTTTGAGCAAGCGCGGGCGGGACGGGTGGAGCTCGCAGCCGCCGCGATCTCGCAAAATTGAAGGCATTGTTTTATGGCTCGCCGGGAAATTGCAGCTCGAGTCGACTCGGTCTTAAAAAATACTCGGCTGCTACTCTGTATACCTATATGCCGATGGGAAAAGGGGCGGACTCGCAGTAATTGAAAATTCGAGACTGTCGCGGGGAATTAAAAAATTAGCCGCGAGCTGTATGTACTGCCGTGTATGCGGCATCGGTTATGGTCGTCAAGTCGAAATTGGAAAGCGAGACTCGCGGACTTTACTCTGTATAGGTGAGAGAGTATGTATATTGTGTATAGCGAGAAAGCTAAATCGCCGCGCAATTTTCCTCTCTCTCTCTCTCTCTCTCTCTCTCTCTCTCTCTCTCTCTCTCTCTCTCGCGCGCAGTCTTTCCTCCGGCGCTCGTCGCCGCCATGATTGCTCGTAAAGACCGAAAATATGCGCCGCCGATTGGTCGAACCGACGGCTTTACGGCTGTCTCCCTCTCACTCGCTGCAAGAGAAGCGTCCGCCGGTTTTATGGTTAATTTTTGCAATTTCGTAATTGCCTTCTCGACGGGCTGTATTCTCACGCTGTGTCCGCGCCTTTGTCTCTGCGCATCTCTCGATATTTATTATATTGTTGTACCCTCGAGAAAAGTGGGTATATATTGTGTATAGACCGGGTATACTAGGTACGCGAAAATTAGAGCTAGCCATAATTCACGGGATTATGTACAAGCGCAAAGTTCGGGCTTCCATAATGCTCGGGCGTAGTAAATGAAAAAGCCATATCCCGCCGGGGCACAAGTATTATACAGCGGCCGTACAGCATCTCTGCGCTGCGCGTACGCGCGCCGGGGGAAAATGGAAATTTGTGTATGAGTCGTACACTCCGTATAAAGGGCGGCAATCTCGGTTTCACTCTCTCTTCGACACAATAAATTTACGGCGCGGTATAAAGCCGCCGCTCCCGTCGGGCTGTGGGCCGGTGCAGGGTATAACAGTGACTATTTATTCGTTTATGTACGAGCGCGCGCGCGCGAGAGAGAGAGAGAGAGAGAGAGAGAGAGAGAGAGAGAGCGCATATAACGCGAACGGGGACAATAAGTCTGCGGCCTGTTTAATAGAATAATTAAGGCTCGCCTCGTGCGGCAGCTGATGCCTCCTGCATACGCGTGCGTTCGCTTTTGCTTGCCCGTATTAAATTTGCGAGCGATAGTCCGGATTGCGACGACGGGTCCAGGCATGCGGTATGGCCGAGAGGTGCAAACGGTCGTATCATATACCTGTGGTCTTCGATTCGCAATTCGCAATCTGTGCATGCGGATATTAAGAGCCGACAGGCACACACTGGGGGTGGCGCGGGGCTTGCTTATACAGCTCGGAAAATCGACGGAGCCGAGAGCGAGAGAGGGAGAGAGAGGGCCAGTCAAGTGGAGCTAGCCGGGCAAACTCTCCTAATGACTAAACTTGCTAATTTCGAGCAATTAGAGCCTCTCTCGCGCGCGCAGAGGGGCCGCGCACGCTTCTCTCTCTCTCTCTCTCTCTCTCTCTCTCTCTCTCTCTCTCTCTCTCTCTCTCTCTCTCTCTCTCTCTCTCGCTCTAATGCGCTCTGCACTTAGCTTGACCGATATAGACAGTGCGCGGCGGTCCGAAATTCTCGCTCTTGGTCGCCCTGGCGACGCGTTAATGACCGCGCGCAGCGAGCCTGCGGAAACAAAGAGTTAACTCGCGCGCGGCAAAAATAAGCGGCAGAAACTGCTGCAGCGAAGTATTTATACACGCGGACGCGTTGTGCGCGCGTATAATACCTACACACGTAGTTGCTGCTGCGCTAGCTAAGCCTGCCAGTGATATTGAGTGTTGTGGTCGGTTTGAAGTTCGCGTGGTGTGCGGAGTAACAAGCTGCCACGGCCGGATATTTATGGGGGCCGCCAGGGGTCGAAAGAGCCCTCCTCCCTCTCGGCAACACGGCTCGCAATCACATGTGCCACCAGTCTCTCTCTCTCTCTCTCTCTCTCTCTCTCTCTCTCTCTCTCTCTCTCTCTCTCTCTCTCTCTCTACGGCTCTTACACGCAGCTTATACGTATTCCTGTGTGCCTGTGTGTGTGTGTACAAGTAAGCGCACTCTTTTTTCATCGGAGAGAGCATCTCTCTTTCCGCGCGGCTCATTAGATTGCGCGCGTGCGCTGCGGTAGATAAGTGCGAGCGCATTAAGACTCGCGTCCGTTAAGGCATTAATGCGGCGCAGATTTATGTCGTCGGCCGCGCGCGCCGAGGCTGAAATTCCATCGGACGGGCCGCCGCCGCCGCCGGTGTAGGAAGCTCGCGAGACTTATGGACACTCGTACTGATATCTACTACCCTGCGCTGTGTATATGCATGCTACATACCTACGGTCGCGCAGCAGCACGGCTTATGTATTCCTCCTCCCTTTATCTCATCATTTATCTCGCTTCTCCGCTCCCTCTCTCTCTCTCTCTCTCTCTCTCTCTCTCTCTCTCTCTCTCTCTCTCTCTCTCTCTCCCTGATATGCGCAACGCGCGTGTCCGTGCGTATTCTTCTAAAGTACGACGAGTCGCGCGCGCGATCTATCTAAGTACCACAATTTTACCGACGCCTTTGTTCCCGCGATCAATCATACGCAGCCTTACGTAACCGCGTGTATTAATACGCTGAATAAGTGTCTCTCCGAACATCGTTTCGAGCTTTCGATCCGAGTGTAAAGGAGCTTTTTCTTCCCAACTGCTGCTGCTGTGTTTCCCCCGTGTTTCTATCCGCAGGGTGATGCTGTGCTCCGCCGCTGCGGGCCGCACGTTGGCCCATAACCCCGCGCGCACTTAATTAAGCACGCATTAAGGTCTTGAGTGTGTTCCAATGTTCCACGAGGTTATACAGCCGCCTTCTCTCTCTCTCTCTCTCTCTCTCTCTCTCTCTCTCTCTCTCTCTCTCTCTCTCTCTCTCTCTCTCTCTCTCTCTCTCTCTCTCTCTCTCTCTCTCTTATGCACGTGCGCTAATACACATTTGGAGAAGAGCGCACCGCCTGCACTTGCAATCGAACCGCGTTTTCCTCTGGCCTCTATTCAATTCTAATAAATGATGTAAAAGTCTCTGCGTCGCCATTTGTATACACATCTCAGAGGCACAGAAAATATTAGAAAGACTTCGATGGATCCGCAGCGTGCAGGGCAATGCTATTCCCGCTGTGCTCCTCCTTCTCTCTCACGCGCCCTCTCCCGCGCGGCGCATTCCAGCGCAACTGCCCGGCAACAATAAAATAAAGCATTTGTATCTTGTAATAACGGCTCGCTCGGCCCCTCGCACTTGTGCGGCGGGAGCGCCGGCCGAACATTTGCTTTTCGCAATAAATGCCCTGCTCGAGAAAGCCGGCGTAGCTCGCTCTTTCCCTCTCACTCCTGCGCGCACGCAGAAAAGGAGTGAGCGAGCGAGAAAGAAAGAAACTGTACACGCGCGCTCTCCTTCGGAATAAAAAAGCCGAGATAATCGACCGGCTCGCGCTTGGTAATGATAACTTGGGCGAGATATAATGACCGAGTTCGAGAGGGAAAGCTCGAGGGGTAAAAAAAGGGGGGGGATTCCTCTCTTTCTCTCTCTTTCCCTCCCTCTGCGCGAGAGTCGAAGAGAAGAAAGAAACGAGCTCCGAAGAGCGCCCGGGGGACAAGAATGAAAATAATCTAATTATTGGTGAAAACGATTATAGTAATTAGATGCGAGAGGGCTCTCTCTCTCTTTCAGTCTGTTTGTTGCGATATATGCCCTACTCTCTCTCTCTCTCTCTCTCTCTCTCTCTCTCTCTCTCTCTCTCTCTCTCTCTCTCTCTCTCTCTCTGCCTCCCCGTCTATAATGCTCCGCAGACGAGAGCCAAATGAAAAGGTGCGTGTGCATTATATATCTGTCTCCCCCCTCCCTCTTTCTCTTTTGCGTGGGGGACCTTTTCGAGGAATCGCCAACAGAGGGACGGGCCTTCAGGAACGTAATTGCTCTGGGATTTTTGAGGCGCCTCTCTCTCTCTCTCTCTCTCTCTCTCTCTCTCTCTCTCGCGCGGAATGTTTCCTTCTCGCGCGCGTGCGCGCCCCCTTACAATGTGTGTACGTCTTCTTCTTCTACCTCCGCTACTTCTCCAGCCTGCTCGCCTCGCTGCGGCAGCGCATTTAATCTGCCTCGATAAAAACACGCTCCGTGTAAGTGGATAATTACCTTGGAAAGGCACGGCAAGAAGCGCAACGCTGATCCTTTCCGCGGGGAATGCAAATGGAAGGCGGTAAAAGGATGTACACGTACACTCGTTTGATTTATTGCTCGAAAGAGAGAGAGAGAGAGAGAGAGAGAGAGAGAGAGCGAGAGAGATTGCAAAATCGACAGACATAATACAGCGCACGCGCGAGAAAAGTGTCTCTCAGATTTGCAGAATGAGTATCGAAACAGCGGCAGCGAGTTACGCCGGCTCTGCAAAGGCGATCGCAATCGTTATCGCTCGATATCGACGAAACGCTCTCGTTATCGCGCTGCTTATCGCTAATAAGATCGCTGGACCGCTCGTTACCCTAGTCTTCGGCCCTGCTCTCTCCCTCTCGCTTTGGCGGCGCTTGCCGCCCTTTCTCCGTGGTACTCCTCATTTTCGTACGATTGCGATCGTTAATTATCGCTATCTCGTCCGATCGTCCTCATCACCAGCCGGCCACCACTGACGCGTCATCCTCCCCCTCCTTCTCCTCTTCCTCGTCCACCGCGTCGTCTGAGTTGGGCAGCGGCACCTCCTACTGCAGCTCCCTCTCGTCATTATCATTCTGGCAATTACCAGTATAGTCCCACGTTATCATCTCGTTATCTCCGAGCCATCGGTTCCGCGAGTCCAGTCCTGCAGTAGTCGTAGACTTCCACTCCGGATAGATCTACTCTCTATGTCGTCTAATTTATTACAAGGGCCGGATCCCGTTGTCGACGCGTTTGCTCTCCTCCACGCGGAGCGCTTCTGGAGTGGATGTGCTAAAAGCCGATTCTTCGTTCAACTACGCCACGGCTGCTGTGTACCTATAGCTCGGGACCGAGCGCTCCGGGTCCTTGTATATTTGGAAATCGAGTTGAGCCTTGTATACATATAGGCCCATTGTACAACGGCCGCTTTTCGGCAGAGAGGGAGGGAGAGAGCGGCGCAGAAGAAAAGAATATCGCTAACCTCGCGCGCAGGCGCAGGTATACTGCTGTGCCCGGGATGACCGCTCTCGGGGCCTATAATACTTACACAACTGCGACGCGAGCACACAATAACAGAGAAAGATACTTACCTGGCGTAAGGGATCGCCCGCGTTCGTCTCTCTGTCTCTTTCTCGCTACGCATACGTACACACTTACACGGTTACTCACAGTGCACACGTACAGCGAGGATGAAAGAACCTGACACTTATGTCTCCCGACGACTGCTGTACGAGTCACCCGCTGGGCCTTACCGAGAAAGGTCGAACGCTCATATTAATTAAAATCGGCCGTTTTTCGGCGTGTCGCCACAAGCACCAGCAGGTATACACCCGATGCGTATTCACGGAGATAAGGAAATATATTTTAACTCCGGGGAATAACAATATCAGCCGGATCTCTCGTGGACTGTTCCGGGAATCGGCTGCGGCGGCGGCGGCGCTCTGGACACGAGAGCGAGAATGATGATGATTAAAAAACGAGCGCCGGGAGAAAGAGAGAGAGAGAGAGAGAGAGAGAGAGAGCTGTGTAATTTGGATTTCTAAATTGAAGGTTTTGTGTTTTTACCGCGCTGACGCGGCTGATGCATTTCAGCCGGTGAGTTACGGCCGCTCATTAATCTCCTTTTCACTCGACGACTGCCAACGAAATATTTAAGGAAACCGAAATTAATATTACGCATTCGACTGCGCGCACCGGTACGTGTATACGCATTATACAGGTATAATTACGCCTGCTTCGAAGCGCATCGCATTGATAATCCATCTGTATTTAGTGCGACCGGCACCTAATTATTCACCGCTTTCCCCCGCTTGATTATACCTGTAATCTTCTCAAAGTTAGGCGTTTCTATTATTATGTATAGCTGTATACACAATTGGGCCAAACAAAAGAGCGTTCGCACAGACAAGTCTCGTTTCGCGTTCACAGCCACAGCGAAGTTATACGCGGGGACGTTCGTGCGCCTAATTGAAATAAAGTTTGGCTCGTAAAAATCTTAGATATTTGCTGAAACTTGCTGCTCGTAACTCTCGAAGAATTCATGTAAACAGCGGAGAAACAGAGCGGCGCGCCTGAATGCGAGCGAGAGAGAGAAAGAGAGAAAAGTATACATTATAGAACGGAAAGAGAGAGAAAGAGAGAGAGAGAGAGAGAGAGGGGGGGGGGGAGAAGGGTTGGACGCGGCGCGGTAGCGAGTTAATGAGACTACTTTCCAGAGGGTCCAGGGAAATGAGGAAATCTGATTGGACGACGGAAAAGATCATAAAGAGAGTAATTAGAGCGAGCTTTGTCCGGGCAGCAGCAGCCCCGCGCCGGCTTTACAATGCACGCCCTGACGCAGCCTGTCGACTTAGTCGCGTATCGCCGTATATACGTATAGCTACAGGTACATACGGAGATTGCAGGCGAGCGAGAGTTAACGTCCGGCCGATTGGACGAATCGATCGCGCCGATTTCTCGCGAGCTATCGACGACGCACGCGATTGGCCGCGCTGCACTCTCGAAAAATTAAAAGCCAAACTTTTTCGAACTCTCGCTACTTCGGTCTGACGCCGCCTGCAAGCTTCGAAATCCCGTGGAAAAGCCGCGGGAATTACACTTTCTCCTCCGGAAATAGGATTTGAAGACGAGAAAAAAAACACCAAACAAAAACGCCGCTCGCCGAAGGAGCGATGTGTCAACGAAAAAGCGTGGAATTCGGCGATGGCACTCTTTGTATAACCGGCGAATCATAAATTCATAACACGCTGTTTCAGTTTCCGCGAATCCTGCGCCCGATGAGACGCGCGAAGGGAATTTCCGAGCCGAGAGCCGCGTGACCATATCATATTATAACCATGGCAGCGACTAAATTTTTGGCCGTGTTGCTTGTTGCAGGACGTCTCGATCGTCGACACAGCCGAGCCGCAGCAGCGGGAAGTGGACACATCGCGCTGGTACTCGAGGACGGCGTGAACAGGGAAGCTGGTGAGCCCGGGCTAGCTGGTCGCTGATTTTTCGGACTCGAGGCGCGCGGTGGGTCTCCCGGCCCGCCCCCTCCCATCGGCCAAGCTGGCGAGCGCCCTAGCCGCTGGTATGAACCCCTACCCCCACCACCCGTCTCTGGCGGGCAGCCCTCACCACGGGGCCCCGGAGTCCCACCACGGCTACGGCTCCTCGACGAGCGGCAACGGCACGGCGACGACGCCCGACCCGAGCCCCCATTCGCCGGCCTACGGCGCCGGGCCCCAGGACGGGCCCCAGGGCTACGGCTCGCACCAGCAGCAGGCCCAGCAGATGCCGAGCAACGGCCACCACCACGCGGCGGCCCAGGCCATGATGCAGCAGGCCCAGGACCAGCCCCACCTCAGGCCCTACCAACACCCCCACCTGCCGCCCCACATGGCCGGCTACCAACCCGTCAACCACAACAACAACTGCACGCTCAAGGTTGGTCGAGCTCCGAACGCACCGGCTATACCTATGCTATAGTATATTATACGCATAACACATCTCGGCACACTATATACCCATAACTAAAAGTAACGAGTTGTTTGCTCGTAATCGAGCCGCGGCTATTAATTACCCGCTGCGGAGCACGCTTTCATTTTCAATATAAGCACACGAGGCAAGTAAATTTTATTATACACGTCACGCGACGGCTCATGAATCCGATGCGCGAGGATAAAGCGCCGGCAATAAAAATTTCGCCCTCTATACGCTTTCGCGCCTCCGAGCAAATTGATTTCTTAACCCGATAGGGTCCCGAGAAAAGGAGAAAGACGCGCGGGGGGAGGTGGGGAGACCGAGCACGTTGCACCTCGGCCGAGCGCTTATACAGGTATACCGCGCATGTACTGTGTACTCTGCCGAGCGAATCGCTCGAGTATGTCGGAAAAGCAGCATCGCTTTCGCCTCGGCATGCAGCCACTACTCGCGCTCTCATTGCGGCTTGTATACACTATATACGTGTATGCGGCCTCGAACGGCACTGCATTTTTTACGGAATACCAACTTCGTTATAATAACTTGTCGGGTTACGTTGCCGCGTTCGCTTTATAATAACATTTATTACATAAGCTGTACTTTGAGAGTGCATTCATTTCGCGGCGCGCGCAACGACAGCATTAACGTACGCATCGTTGCGTAAAATTCAGCGTTACAAACTTTTTAACGATAGCTCGCTGCGTGTATACCGCCGACTTGTATCCCGCGTATAAACCGTCAAACTATCGAATGATTCGATTTAATTACCCGCGTTAGCAGCTGCGACGATAGCTCGGCGATCTCGTATGCATCGCAGAAAACGGCGAGAAAGATAAAAATAAAACGACGGAGGAATCGTTCAGCCAACCGCCGGCTACACGCACACACACGCGCGCACACACACACACACACACACACACATGACGCTTGCGAAACTCGGCGCAAAAAAATCGCACGCATATGAAGCACATGTGCGGCGCGCGGAGAGGGGCACGCGGAAAAAAGGAGGCGAAGGGTGCATAGAATTTGGCCGACATTATCCGGCTACGCGAGCCTCACTTAGCCAAGCATTGATAAACGTAACAATATGGGCATTTACCGTGGAGAAATATAATTGAATAAGAGAGACGTGTGGGGAACGGGGAGTGCGGCGAGAGAGGAGAAGGGAGGCGAGAGAGAGAGAGAGAGAGAGAGAGAGAGCTCCCCTCTTCCAGCGCTGCTCCCCTCTCCGGGCTCCTTGCCCCTTTCGACGGGATCCTTTCCATCCTCTGCTTTTTATTTTCCCCTCTGCGTTCGGCACCGCTCGACTATGCGAGCAACGTCGCAGAGGTGGGGGCGGCGAGGGGAGCCCGCTTATACCTGTGGGCCCGAGAGAGGGGCCCCTACTCGCAACAGCAGCCGCCGCCGCCGCCGCCACCACCGCCGCAGGAGAGAGAGAGAGAGGGAACAGCAGTCAGTTGGGCCCTGACTTCGGTCGGGACAGGTTCGCTATCCTCGAGAACTCGGTCCGTTTTTTCGCTCCTCTCGCGCCCCTCTCCAGCTGCAGCCCTGCTTCCCCACCCTTCTCTCTCTTTCTCTTCAGGCGTAACACCTCGGTCTCGCGTGTGTCCGATGCTGCTGCTCTGCTGTGCTCTCTTGTTCGCTTTATTCAGATATCAAACGTACAAACGCTCTGTGAAATCGTTTTGTCAGCCGCGAGTGAGTGCGTAAATAGCTGTGGAATCTCTCCGACCTCTTAGCGTCGGACGATTTATCGGGCCCCGTTTCAGTGCGTGCAGTGTGTACTGTGCGGTGCCTCCTGTATACAAGCTCTTGTGTATCGGCGTCTTCTCCCAAACCTGCTGACGACGCTGTGAAATATCCTGTGTACATACACGACTCATTGTTCACCTGACCAGAAGAGTGTACACATACGGCGCACGAGGCACAGAGAGAGCGAGAGAGAGAGAGAGAGAGAGAGAGAGAGAGACTGCGGGAATCGCACGCTGGATTGCGCTGCTCCTTTCTCGTGTGCGCGGATAATACGGCGTCGCTGATGCTCTGCTTTTTCCTCTCAGCGAGCGAGCGAGCGCGAGTCTAGTTAACGGTACATAAAGAAGTGCGAAAAAGAGCAAGCGGAACGGAGCTGGGAGAGAAGAGAGATCGGCCTGTTCTCTTGCTACTTTCAATTGCGTCGCGCGATCTCACTGCGGCGGTGACGGTGCTAGACCGTGAACGCTCTACATACACACGCACACAGAGCAAGTTCGATTTTCACAATGGAACTGCACCACCACTTCGGCAGCATCAACTCGCGCATGCACCAGATGAAGTGCTTTCCCGGCGACAGAATTGTAAGAATCGTAAGAATCGTGCCGCTTTTCTTTCAATCCATAACCTTCTTTCCAGTCGTACAGTATCTCCACGCAACGCTCTCGTACGTTGTAAACTGCGACTCTTGTTCGTAGACGTTTCACGAAAAAAAAAATCTAACGAACCACACTCAGTGAAAAGATATCGTTAATGCAACTTTCTTCGGGAAAGATCATCCGGGAGATAAGCGCATTCGCCCGGGCTGGATATACTTTCATTCGTATACATGAATATGAATTTCATAAATAAACAGGCTAATTGCATCAGCTGCCGCACGAGGCGAGCCTTAATTATTCTATTAAACGAGGCCGCAGACTTATTGTCCCCGTTCGCGTTATATGCGCTCTCTCTCTCTCTCTCTCTCTCTCTCTCTCTTCTCTGGCGCCCGTACATAAACGAATAAATAGTCACTGTTATGTTCTGCACCGGCCCACACAGCCCGACGGAGCGGCGGCCGACCGCGCCGTAAATTTATTGTGTCGAAGAGAGTGAAACCGAGATTGCCCTTATACGGAGCGTACGACTATACACACAATTTCCATTTTTCCCTGGCGCGTACGCGCAGCGCAGAGATGCTGTACGGCCGCGATAATACGAAAGTTCCGGCGGGATATGGCTTTTTCTTGATTTACTACGCCCGAGCATTATGGAAGGCCCGAACTTTGCGCTTTCGGTACATAATCCCGTGAATTATGGCTAGCTCTAATTTCGCGCACCTAGTATACCCGGTCTATACACAGACATACCCACTTTCTCGGAGGGTACAACAATATAATAAATATCGAGAGATGCGCAGAGACAAAGGCGCGACACAGCGAGAATACAGCCCGTCGAGAAGGCAATTACGAAATTGCAAAATTAACCATAAAACCGGCGGACGCTTCTTTGCAGCGAGTGAGGGAGACAGCCGGTGCCGTCGGTTCGAATTCAATCGGCGGCGCATATTTTCGGCTCCATGAGCAATCATGGCGGCGACGAGCGCCGGAGGAAAGACTGCGCGCGAGAGAGAGAGAGAGAGAGAGAGAGAGAGAGAGAGAGAGAGAGAGAGAGGAAAATTGCGCGCGATTTAGCTTTCTCTGCCATAATACTACCATACATACTCTCTCACCTATACAGAGAAGTCCGCGAGTCTCGCCTTAACCTCGGACTTGACGACTGATAACCGATGCCGTATTTTGCCAATTTGGGTGAAAGTACATACAGCTCGCGGCTAATTTTAATTCCCCGCGACAGTCTCGAATTTTCAATTACCGCGAGTCCGCCCCTTCCCATCGGCATATAGGCATACAGAGCAGCAGCCGAGCATTTTTAAGACCGAGTCGACTCGAGCTGCACTTCCGAGCCATAAACAATGCCTTCAATTTTATGAGATCGCGGCGGCTGCGAGCTCCACCTGTCCCGCCCGCGCTTGCTCAAACGACGAGTTCGCCCAGCGCGCGGGGATTCCGGATTAAGCGACTGGAGGTACCAAATATCAGTAGCTGAGATGGCCGTATAAAATTACTGACTGCCACTTTACCTTAATTTCATTGTAGCGCGGATTCCGCGGATCGACCGCCGCTCCCCTTATGCTTGACTTTCTCGCGCATATAGCTCGACGACCTTGATTGCTGTTCTTGCGCTACTATACCGAATTATCATTGGGTATATTGGCCCTCGCCGCTGCATAGTACGGCCGGCGGTTCTGTACCGTATGATGATAAAAAGCTCGTGCGGAATTGATTCTGATTCATACGGCAATAACAAGTCTGCCCGATGAAATACTTTGCGTGATACGAATGAACATATTTCACCCACCTGCTCGTCGCTATCTCTTGATCCGTATAATCGGAACAAGTTTCAACATCGTTAAATATGGCGCGCCGATATTGGAAAACGCGCCGACTATATGGACCGCTCGAAAAAGGGAGGGAAAAAGCGCACAGCCGAGTAATCCGCAGAGTCGTCAACGAGATGATATAGCGTCGGTTAGCGTGAAATTTTACACGGCCCCCGACAAACAGCGGGTTGTCTTCGAAAAAGTAAAACGTATAGCAGCGGCAGCAAATTAAGTCCCGCGCGTCGAAAAATAGCATGTATTATGCTTCGCGTGGTCGGGTAAAAATTCCAGGACCGCCATAATCAAATCTCTATTTTTACGCCATGAGAAGACATGAAAGCGGCGGCGCATATGAGTTCTCGGGGGCGTATTTATGCGCATGGGGAAAGGGCCGAGCGATTGGCTGTCCTCGCTCGCTATATACCACTATATATGCTACGCCATTCTGCTCGTCGACTATATACGCGGGCAGCTCGGTTTTATCAGTTTATCAGATGCTAAGAGGGCCCGCCGACGCCACCGACGCCTAAAGCAGTTGTTACCCGCCGCCGCCGCCGCCGTCGCGTAGCGCTATGGTAATTTTGGCGAGAGGGAGGAGAGAAAACAGAGCGAGAAAATGAGAAAAGGCAAAGGAGCTTTAGGGGTCTGATCGCCGCTAGCTAACATTCGTCGTAAAACACATATTTTTTCAGATTTATTTTTGGCTTCCTCGAGAGACGCGCGCGGGGATCGAATCCAATTTAATTCTTCTGCCCCATTGTGCCGGCGGCTCTCCTCCGAGTCTTTGTTTTTGCAAGGAAATGGCCGCGTGCGCATTTTCACTTTGGCAGCTTGCGGATTAATATCGAGAGTGAAATAAAAGTGGCCAGCGCTAGCCCCGAAAAATAATGATGCATCGCGGCTTGCTGCTCGATTTCCAATACGACGAGAGTAGAGAGAGAGAGAGAGAGAGAGAGAGAGAGAGATGAATGAGTCCACAAAGCCTCTCTGTTGGCAGCGCGAAAGAGAGTAAAATCTTCTCGAAATTACAATATCAATTTAGCTGAAAGCCTTTCCGTGTATCTCCGCGACGATTGTTGACGCGACGTTATGTGCACGCGTATACACCGCGCAATGGACGAGTTTGCACAGTCGTATATAGCGCTCTGATGAACGTTCAGGTGCGTACGTTATAAAAGGGACGAGAGCTGCTTCGATGATTAGTTCAACGACGTGAATGGAAGGCTTAGGTATGGGCGTGCAGCAAGAAAGCACTATCTCTCTCTCTTTCTCTCTCTCTCTCTCTCTCTCTCTCTCTCTCTCTCTGCCGTGGAATAGCGCGAAAGTTCAAAACACAATTCGAGTTTCTACGTAACGTCTCGCACATTGTGCAAACCGAGCGCGGCGGCTCTACTTCTCGTACTTATACCTCTGATGCCGATCCGATTTAATTTTATGCGTCTCGAGTAGCGACAAAGGTTCGCCGCGAGCTTGGGAAAACTCCAAGAGACAGAGAGAGGTGTAATGCGAAAGTTATAGATCGCAGGCAAAGAGCCCTTTTCACCGAGTGCAATCCGCCGTATATAGCTGTCCTTCTTATTGCTACGCTGATTTCTCTTTTCCCTCTTCGCCTTACCTAATGCCGCACTATATAAGTGAGTGCAATTCGAGCCAGGCGCTCTGGAAACGTTAATAGAAGATCTGTTCTGATTGTTCTCCGATCATACGACCCTGGTAGCAGCATTCGAGAAAGTACCTGGAAACTACCGAGATTTTTCAAATATAGCAGGTTTCCAGAGTAGAATCTAGATGAAAATCCCGGATAACCTAGACATGATTTCTGGAAGAAATCTCGGTAGAATTTTTCCACTATGATTTGTTCATATAACCTTTACTTCTCACACCAATGATCCTGCTCTTCATTGACATTACTTGAAAATATTCATATAAATTGATGAATATATATACCCTATAAATTTATCTAAAATGCTCCTTTAAAGGGAAACATGATTTTTAAGGTGCACATTAATAGTGAAAACCTAACTCCCTACACATGCATGCTCTCATACATGACAGTATGTACAGTACCAGGTAATTGACTGGACTTTTGTATTATTCCATAATTACTGTGTAAAAGTGTCATCAATGCACCCAAGTCACCAATGATGAGGTTTGCACAGGTATTTCAACTTCATCAGTATGCGAGCCAGTTACGCTCAACCACCACCTCTCATAATCATGGTAAATCCATGATATTAAAGGTGGATGTCTGTTCTTTGCGTTAAGACTTGTTCAATTATTTAGAAAACAGACTGCCATATTAGTTTTTACTAACAGTTTTGGTTCGGCTTTTCAATCTCCTGAACCCTATGGCTTGGGCGTCAAAAATGCAGGTAGCTCTGTTACGGAAGTCGAATTCATATCAGCTAGAATAACTAACCCAATATATTGTTACAACATGCCAACAAAAATTAAGCTGCAAAACGTCAACTCTAAGCATGATAGCGTTTTCAAGTGAGAGCCAAAATGTTTTATTGATTTCGATTATTTTTTCATTAATTCTGCCTTGGCCTCATTGCCAAAATAAACTGTGACTTTGAAAATACATTTTCCCTTCTAAATCATTCTAGATGAATTAATAGACTAACATTCATCATTCAACATTGACTGAAATCAGGAAACTGTAGTTCTGTCTGCTATGCTATTCTGCTGTGTATAACATAGCAGACAGCCTCTACAATACTTCTAGTACGCCTGTGCCTGGCCTGAACTCGTACGCGCGCATGCGCAAAAAATTAAGAGAACTTCTGCTACTCGGGTTTCAGCGTAGAAACTACACTCATATTTCGACGGATTCTGGGTTTCATTTCTACCGAGTCGCTAGGGAACGGGCCAGAACTTATCGGCCATTTGCTACCAGGAGCCCTGATTTAGATTTTATTTTTTGTTGCAGAATATCATTTCCAACCCGAATAAAAGCGATGCAGATATCACACGCGTGCTAGTGCAGCCGTATAATCGCTCTCATCACGCCAAATGTCTCTCGCAGCAAATAAACAGTAACAATAAATAAAGCTGTACAATAGACAGCTTCCGCTCGATCGTATCTACACCTTCGCATGATGGTGGCTGAAAATAACGCCTCCCGACGGCCATTCGTTAATTGTTCAGATTTGTCATAGCGTGAAAAGCTGGCGGTTCTCGGGGCAGCCAGGGAGGGCACTCGACTCGGTTAGATGACTCGAACAGTGACCAACGCAACACGGCAAAGGAGACTACACGCATAATATATGTTACATAACGCTCGCATCGGAGGGGACGACGGCGAATCCTGACCTGATAATGCGCGGACATCGGTGTAGCGGAGAATTCAGCCGCTGTCTCGGTATAGGATGACTAATAAAATCGGGAGTAGAATATGATGTATGTGCGGCGAATAGCTTCGGAGGTCTTCCAGCCGCAAAACAATGCATACAAGTGGTGGCGACGGGAGCGCGCGCATTGAAATGAATTGTAAATTATGAATTAATTACCTCCCGGTACAAGTGTTGTACACTTTGTTCATGCTGCGCAGTGAAATACCTACTTCGAGTAACATCGCGAAATTAGACGGAGTATAGCGGAAGTTACGCTGGGAGGAGGAGAGAAATTTTACCAATTCTGAGCTTATTAACAAACCTCGAAAGGGATTTCGAAAATCTCATAAAGTAATTTCTAATCAGCCCGAGGTGGAGAGCGAGAGAGAGAGAGAGAGAGAGAGAGAGAGAGAGAGGAGAACAAGGGGTGAAACCCAAAGCCGGAAGGCTCGTCGGAACATTTGTCGGATGAGGAGAGCGAGATGAGAAGCGGTTTGTGCATTAAACGCGGAGGGAGATAGAGCTTGCAGTGTCGCGTCAGTGGCAGCCTCGCGCTGATGCGAAAAGTTGCCGATTTTTTACGCATAATTATATCGTTTAGCAGGAAATCTCGCGAATAATTGCCGTGTCCCGGAGCGGTAAAACGAGAAGACGAGATAATGAGGTACCGAGCGAGAGAGAGAGAGAGAGAGAGAGAGAGAGAGAGAGAGACAGGTATACAGGACGTGTTTGTCGCTCGCCGCTGCAGAGATCGATTCGCAGAAGAGTTATACGCACCTACGAGCTAACGAGGCGAAATAAAGATCGTGTGCGCGATGTACATTGTGTCTCGCCTTGGCTGCGCGGGACGAAAAAGAGGAGGAGGAGGAATGCAGCCTCGATTAACGAGCGTCGCACATTCGTCAAAACTCGCTGGCTATGCTGCGTCGTCATATGGCTGCGCGCAAGCGCGTATACGTGTAACGAGCTAATTAACTTAATTCTATCGGCGTTTGACGATGATCCAATTGAGATATACGGCGCGTTAATTGTGTGTCCCATTAGCCGCAGATACGATCGTTCGGCCGACCCTCCTCTCTCTCTCTCTCTCTCTCTCTCTCTCTCTCTCTCTCTCTCTCTCTCTCTCTCTCTAATTTCATGGCGATTCATTATCGCGCGCGCCGCGTTTCCATCGGCGGCGATTTCTATAGCATCGCGGCTATACACACATACATCGCGTCCCGCGAGTGCGCGCACATAATTTTCGACTACATTACGCCCGCGATGACTTGCGCGCTAACTCTCTCAAGTCGAGGCTAATGGAACATCAATTCCCTTTACTCAGCTCTTAAGTGGATGCCCATTGTTTCCTCTCTCGGCTCTATGTACGACTTTCTCCGTGCGGAATTGCATCGCGCTTTACGTCCGACAGGGGAAACTTTCCTTTATGTAATCGCGCCGAAAATCTTGTCACGAAAAATAACTCGTGAGATAGACCGTAGCCGCGCGAGTAGAGTCGTATAGCATCGTTAGTCGAGTGGACGATCACCGATGCCTTCCCGGATATGCGCACCAATTAATTTCAACTGTTGTAGAACAAATAACTGATAGCAAAATATGCGAAGGCAGTCGAACTCGTTAAAACTATAATCGATCAACTCGATACCGGCGAGAAAATACGTCGATAAGGAAATAATCGTTCTCGTCCTACCAGATATACGAACATTGTCCATCTCCTGAGAGCGCGCGCGAGAGAGAGAGAGAGAGAGAGAGAAAGAAGGAAGCTAACCTGCGCGCAATACATAAAAGTTTGGCATTTTTCATTGAATAATTTATCGCCGCGACGATATATCAACAGGCGTGTGGAGCAGATTTAAAATGACGAGCAGCGCTCTATAAATATCGAAAGGTCTATAAAAAGGATTGGATTGAAGCTCGCGCAGTGAAAAAGCGCTCTCGCTCATTTTTCTCTCTCTCTCTCTCTCTCTCTTCAGGCGCGCGCGCGCGAGAATCGCATCACCGTTGCGCAAGTATACAGCGGCCCAGGCATGGCGGAGCAGATCAAGAGAAGATCTCTTCTCGTCCCAGCAGGTATGCGAGCGCAAAACTGATGGCAAATTTCACGTCTTCGGAAGTGCTTTTATCGCCGCTATCGCGCCGATTTCATCTGCGCGTTTCGCATTTCCAGCCGTAGTCAAACTGCCTCGAGGCTCGACTTTTCCCTCACATCGCGCCGCGCGCTTTGTTATATATACGCGCCTACAACCAGCAGCGCATATGCAGCACAGCTCGCGATTCACGTGCGCAGCTTTGTAATTCAATTTTTCCCTCTCCCGCGCCTCGCTTCCGCGCCGCTGCAACAATTAAATTGCCCTGTTCGCCTTGTTGCGCCGTAGAACGACGCCATTTTACGGGAGTACACGCGGACGTATATAGTACTGATGCAGCGCGAGAAGAAAATATTCTGAACTGGGATGAGCCTATGTGGGGCGGAGGGTTGATTTAAGCAAAAAGAAATTCTTTTCCTGAACGACTGCAATCAAGCTTTACCGGTCCGCCAGTGTTTTCCTCTCCAGCAGCCCATAGACAGCTCTTTCCAGTTCCGCGGCTAAAAACACGGCGGCGGCAAGCACCTGTTCAGCAAAGTACAGGAACGTGACCGTAGACAGCCGCTAGGATTATCCCCGGGCCGTAAATAATCCCGAATTCTAGCGTTTTTTCGTCGACAAGTGTCTCGAAGAAGAAATTGGCTGCGTAAGGTAATACGCGATACACGTGTACATAATAATAACGAGTATTAATGGAGCCGCAGACTGTAGAGGCGGCGCGCACGACAATGCGTATAAAGTGCTCTCGCGTTTCGCTGGTATGTATGCGCGCGGGCGGTATTTAAATTCGGAAAAGACAGCCGCAATTTCCGTGATTGCTTTTGATAGTGCAGGGCATACTCTTTAGCTCACCTGTCTGCGCAGGGTATTAGGAAATTGTGAGCGAGCGAGCGGGTCTCACCGTGGACAGGTCCAACGACTCCATTACAGTAATGACACGTGCATCAATTCGCATTAATATTCTAATGGACGTGCGAGCAAGAGTTACGAGAATACGTTGAGTAGATGTGTGGGCCAGCGAGAGGGAGAGGGGAGAGAGAGAGGGAGGTAGCCAGACCGGAGATAAATGGAGATTGCAAATGGAGATGGTCTCGCTGCGGATCTCTAGCCTCACTCACCGCGAGCCGAGTGTATACCTGCAGTGTGTACGTGTACATACGCAAGCCTTTCTCTTTCTCTATCCGACACGGGCCCTCTCGGGGCTGGGCTCTCGCCGATTATTAACACAATGACAATACCGCATAGTAATGCGGCTTTCGACTGTTGCTTCATGCATTTCAAATCTTCTCTGGACGCGAGCGATGATGATGTTGAGCAGTTACGATAGGCTAGCTCCGCTGGCCCACTCGAGCAAATGTAAATAATTTCCACAGATTTAATTCGGCCCTCAAGGTGCCTGAAATTCACTCTGCACACCACTGAAAACGAAGAAGTTTCGCTGCGTGATGCGCTGAAATAAATAACGCAAACAAGCAAGAGACAGCCCGCACACTGAGAAATTAGATATTAAAATTGACTACATATGCAGGAAAAAATTACTATATTATATAGTAACGGACGGTTATACTTGCTTTGATTAAATTGTACCATCTCAGATAGTAATTTCGTACTGGAATGAAATTTTTTAAATTTAATTTTTTGTCAATAATTTTACGCTTATTCGATTATTATTATTATTATTATTATTATTATTATTATTATTATTATTATTATTATTATTATTATTATTATTATTATTATTATTATTATTATTATTATTACTATTATTATTATTATTATTATTATTATTATTATTATTATTGCCATTATTATTACATACATATTATTATTATTATTATTATTATTATTATTATAGAGAGTTTAGCTTTTTGTCATAGATAATAATTTTTGATTTTTTAATAAAGTTGTAGATGGAGATTGATGTTTTTTTTATTATTCGAGGTCTGAAATGAGAGCCTATATTTGCAGATTTCTTTGTGATTATGGAAAGATATTTAAAGTTGACCAACGTTAACTGAAATATTTCTTTTTGTGTGCGATTACAACACCCATGATACAATTATTTAGTCAAAAGGTGCATAAGTTTGCATTCACATGAGTGTCGCAGTCGAAATCAGAAGTTTTTCAGTTAAGGTTAATTTACTTTTAAATATTTTTTCACAATCTCAAAAAGAAATCTATATACGTAAATATGAGCTCTCTAGACCTGTTAGTTTTCGAATGAGAAAAAAAATGCAAAATGGAGAAAGCAGGTATCTGGGTCTCAAAATCTCTCACAACTGTTAAAAGTCTAAATTTAATTACCTAAAACCTTGACAAAAGCCAAAACATTTATCACTTTCTCCATGTAAAATATGCTGTGAAGCCGTAGAAATACAGTGTGCTAGAGATAGTGCTCTGCGTAACTGGCTATAAGTAAAATTTGACCTGCTCAATTAAAAAATTCCTGCATGAGCCTGATGTGAAATATCAACGAAAACAAAGTTAAATCACAATCATCTAGGTTACATATTTCTAGGTAACATGTCTAGTAGCCTTTTTACAATTCAAAGAGCATTGTATAATTATTGACTTAAACTTATACTGGGATTCCGGATAGTGAACAACATTTCTTTAAATTCACCTCTCAAACCTCACCGAGGGCGACTTTCTTTGGGCATAGAGACACAGTATATCTTCAAACTCTCTTTATTCTTTAATTGAACTTCTCACTGACATTAAAAAAAAAACTAAATAATATTCACACACTCTATTACTACTTCAAACAGGGTTAGGTGCCACTTTTCAATACACACGTTGTAATACTACACCTTTGGTAATGATTAATTTTTACCAAAATCGTTTGCTAGTTATATTACATATATTTTATCTGTTATCAAGGTTTCCACATTTCATTTTAAAACACCTTTAAACATTTCACCAGGGTTATGAGTTATGACTGTTTCGAGGGTTGCGTGAATTTAAAGTTGTTCGATCTCGTTGCCTAGGCAACCAACCAGCAACCAATCAGAATCACGTATTAAATGCTTCACAACAAAGGCCATCATTTTTAAGAGAGGATATTTAATGGTTGTTAAGGAAAGAAATAAATGAAAGAAAGAAATTGTTTTGCGGCGACGGAATGGAACCTGATCTCTGGCATGGGAGTCGAGCGCTTACCACTTACCCAAACAGTATTGTTACGTACAATATTTCAAATCTGATATATTAATCACATTTACTCATGAGTTAATATTAATAATAACACCAAACACAAATAATAACAGCGAATGATATTTTATCACTTAATAATACCAGATAAACAAAAATTATAGATTTCGGTCTCTGATTACAGCATAAATCATCTTTATAACCTCAAATTCTGACACACGGAGAAATTCTTAAAATAATTTTTACTATATAATGTAGTAATTTCTAGTAAAACACGTAACACATTTTTATCAGTTTAACAATTTTACTATGAATATAGTAAAATCGTCATGGAGCCGAGTATGACCTGCCGTTTTTTACATGGCATTTGGAACTCGAAAGTTCATCAGTCTTCATCTACGCAAGCCTTCCACGCTGCCTCCCATCTTGTGTCAACTCCCAATCTAAGATGCACCTCCGATCGACACCCACCCGTCCTATTTCTACTTCAGATCCGCTTTTACGTTGTCCTCCCCATCTACGTCTAGGTCTACCTAGGAGGTCATGTTACCATCGGCCTGCCCTTCATGACACGCGCTGCCGTACGGTCGTTTCCCCATTCTCAAGCATGTGCCCTGCCCATCCCAAATCTGCGCTGATTTTATTATTCTGTTAATATTTGGTGACGCGTACAGATTGTGTAACTCATCATTGTGTAGTCTCCTCCATCTCCCCGGTTTCGTCTTCTTCTTCGGCCCGTATATATTTTTCTGCAAGATCTTATTTTCAAATACCCTAAACGGTTGTCCGCCCGCTTAGTGAGGAGTTCACGTTTCGCAACTGCACAGAACCACCGGCAGTATTATTGTCCTTGTATATTCTTATTTTTAACGTTTTTAGACAACAGCCTCGACTTAAGTAAATTACCACGGCGTAGAAGCAAGCATTAATTCGAATGGAGTCTCTATTTATTTCGACATTAATCTCGTTTCTATCATTTATGGTCGTACCCAGATACCTGAATTCAAGCACCTTTTCAAAAGTAAAATTCTAACTCGAGATCTTCCTCCCTCTGCAGATGCCTAGCTTATCCACAATCATGTACTTGTTTTGATTCACTCACTTCTAACCTTGTATACTCCACCGCCTTATGAGGATTTCCGCGTTTCTTGCTACCGTGTACGCATGCGCGAGAGAGTATCGTCAAGGATGGAGGGAGAGCGAGCGAGGCAAGCAGAAGGAGCGACTTTGAGTAAAAGAAGCGCGAGCTGCCGGCGACATTGCGCTGCAAATTGCAATTTTCTTGCGAGATCATTATAAAATACATAATGCTTTCTCGAGACCGGTGGGGGGGGGGGGGCAGAAGTAGATACTGTATATATAGAGGGAGAGCCGCCGCGAGGAGAGGGTGGCTGCAGCGGCAGCAGCCGTCTCGTTAAAAGTTTCTAGCGACACGTATTCTTAATAGTCTGCGCGCGCGCGGACACGCCGTCATTAAAATTATAACCGAGAGAGAGATAGAGAGAGAGAGAGAGAGAGAGAGATCCCTCCCCCGCTTCCTTTCTCCCTGCACCGTCGTCGTCGTCGTCGTTGCCGCTTCCGCCGGCGGCCTGTTTTTTCCACCCCCTTTCACTCACCCGCGCGTGCGTATAACCCTACGGCGCGAATAATAAGAGAGCGTTTTCTGTCTGACCGCTTAACCAAGCGCGTTGATGAGGTCAGGGAATCCGTCCCAGTAGTCGCGCGCGCGCAGTGGCGGCCTTGTGTCGTTACACTCGCGCGCCGAGAGAAAAATTAAATGAGCGCGCGCGTCTGGATGTCGTTAGCGAGAAAAGTATGCCGTGAGTGTGTCGGCGGAGATCGGTTAATCGTGAAAAGCGGCGTCGCAGCCTATATGTCCTCGCTAGTTCCGAATAACCCCCTCTCTCACTCCGATGCTGCTTTCGCTAAATATGCAAATGCGGTTATATTAGAAATATACGTATAAGTGAATACGCTCTGTGTACGCAGGGATTCGCTGCGAGCGAGAATATCTAATTGCGTGTGTGTGTAGAATACAAGCAGCGACCGAGGAGAAAAGTATCGCGGGTCCGACGTATTTAAGTAGCGAGTTCAGCCGCACGAGCGCGAGAGCGTATATTTAAACGCTCTTATTATCATATAAATACAAGTTGGACGTTCAATTTACGCGACGGCTACAGCGCGCTTCTCTCCTCCGCCGCCTCCGGGCCGCGCGGCGAGTTACAAAAGTTATTATTGTTATTACTGCGCGCAGCGCTTAGAAACTTTTGTTGTGTAGATACACGTAGACACACGCGCGCGCACGTGGAAGCCAGAGAGTAGCCGAACACAAGCAGCACGTGGGAGGGAGAGCAATTTCGCCAAATCAATTATCCGCGAGTATTAGCTCCGTAAACTGAAGCCTTGGGCTATTCAACCCTTTTTTTACACGGTGAATGACATTATATCCAACGAAATATCGCGCACCTCGAGTAACATTGAGAGTCGATCGAAGAACAGTAGTGTACCAGCTGTTATTGCACAACGTGAGCCGGAGAGACGGATGGATGGATATGCCGTGTACAGCCGCGCGTTTCGCAAAGGAAAATGATAGAGGCCGCCGAGGAGAGACGATCGCGCAATTTCGCCGGGCGACAATTAATGAGTGAAACTAACCAACTCTCTCAAAGCGACCCGGCCGCGCTGTGGACACACAAATTGATGGCTTGATAATGAAGGAAAAGCCGCGCCGGCGTTTCGCAATTAAGATTCACTCGCGAGAAAATCGCTGTGCTACGGTGTATACTCTACTCCCTCTCTTTCTCTATAACAGGCGCGCGATAAAGGTCTCTCCGGTGCGTTTTTTCTCCTCCAGCAGTAGTTCCATTTACAAGAGTGCTGCTGCTGGACCCGCGGCCGAGCGCACTCCAGAGCGTAATTTTTCCCCGGCCTCGAAATTTCCTCCTCCGGCGATCCCGTGCGATTTCGGCCCTGGCAATTTACCGCGAAATCCCAGAAACAATTCACTTTACGGCTAACACGCGACAAATATCCCGAGCGCTCAGGAAAATTGCCGCACGAAACACGCGCGCACACGTACACGCAGAGAAGAGAGAATAAGGCTCGCCCCCTCTTTCGTGAGATTGCAAAGCGGCCAAGTTTTAATTTGTTCTCGCGTGACGTGGATTATGTCTATGCTCGCGAAGGTCTCGCATATTGACTTGTCCCGGGGACAGGATCCCCTTTATTTCCTTCTTTCCCTCGTTTCTTCGTGCCGTCGGCAAAAAGCCACAGCAATTCCAGCTCTTTTTACGAGACGAGAAAAAATAACCTTCAGCCCGCGCTTATTGCCTCGTCTCGTTTTTCTTTCTCCGGCTATCGGTATCTCCAGCTATATAGCTCCTGGACTTATCCGGCCGATTAGCCAAATTTATTCCGATTCCCGACGCCCTGATTTTCAGAGAAAACGATGATCGCGAGCGTCCGATACTACGTGTTGTGCTGCATTCCTCGCTAATTCGCCCATTCAATAGAGATGCGCAGCTGATTCGCTCCCCCCGGGGCCAGTGCGCTGCGCAGAGAGCGCCGACTGGAAAAGCGCATTGGTAATCTCTCGTGCAACTATTCAGCGCCGCGAGCTTCGTTCTTTTTAAGGCTCGCCCGATAAGTCATTGATTGTGCGAGCTCTACGAGCTGCGGCGCAGCACCGCGCTCTCGACTCTCGCTCGGCTAATCAATCACGCGCTCGATACATGACTCGAGAAATGATGCGAACTTTTTGCGAGGCTACAGGCATGCGAAACAACAGGTGGAGACAACGACGCTACGGTCGCAGCGTCAATCTCGATTATTACAACGAGTCGCATAATCGCGGCCGATGGCTCGCACATCCGCAGCGCCGTTGAAGCTTCGCGCAACAGTTTCGAGTTATTAAGCCGAAAAGAGAGCTGCCTTGGCGCTCTATATTCGCTGTCCTTTGCGCTCTCGCAGGCCATTTAATCAAGACTCTCCGACGAGGGGAATTAAAAGTAATTACATCGCTCTGCTTTTCTTGCGCGATCGAGCGCTTCTTCGATACAATAATTAACGATCCTCTCTTGGACTCGTTAATTATTGTAGGAAACTCGTATTGCATGGGTCTCGCGAGAACGCGAGTGTGTGAACGATTTTTTAATCAGTTCTCGCCGCCTTTTTCCGGCTCAATTTCTCTGATTAGCTAGCCGCGCGCTTTCAGCGGAGAGAAGACAACGCGCGCGGGAGGGAGACACCGTACTATCTTGTTCTCCGAGCGCAATAACTAAATAGAAGTACGGACGAGGCGAGGAAGTAACGCGCGAGAGAGTATAAGATAGGAGAAACAAAAAAGAACGCGCGTGCGCGCGCTCTTGAAAACTAATCAAGACATATTAATTGCAGTAGTAGACTTCACTTACGTGTATTGCCTTGCCCGACTGCTGTGCAGCACAGAGTGGTACAGCGCGGCGAGGTTAAACGAGACGTTATTGCAAATCACTTTATGAGATTGTTCCGTCCCAAAGGCTTTTGTTCGAATTGCTCTCTCTCTCTCCCCCCCCCCCCCTAATTCCTTCCATCGCTCTTTCTCTCGCTCCTCTATTATTTACTCGACTCGTCGTCGAATCTTTTGGACAAAACGGAGCACTGTGTACATGCGACGTGAATCGCTCGATTCGAGGAAATCAGTCCGAGAGAGCGCTAGCTGGGGGGCAAAAAAGAATGTTTAATTAACCTTAATTAATCCATTCAAATTAGACGCGCCTGCGCTTTCTCGATTCTCAGTTATACACGCGCACTACATATATAGGTACTCCATACACTCGCTCGGCCGTCTTTCTCTCTGCTCAAACACATGCGCGAGACTCGCTGTGTTTACGTCCGTATACCTATATAAGATTGGCTCTGCGTGTGTGTGTGTGTGTGTGTGCGCCGCCGCCAGTCCTGCTGATCGATGTTCTCTCTCTCTCTCTCTCTCTCTCTCTCTCTCTCTCTCTCACACACACACACACACACATACACACACACACAGAGCTCGGCTTATTACAGGGCGAAGGCGCAGTGCACGGGCGGTACATAGGAGAGGACAGGGAAACAAAGCACGCATTCAAAACGTTAATTACATTAAAATGAGTCGAAGATCGCTCCGATCGGACTAGAGCCGCGAGAGAGAATAAATTGCCGCGTCGCGTTTATTGCGCAATACGCTGAAGTTCGTCGAAAACTCGCGAAGGCGTTCGGAATTTTAATTGGATGCGCGCGTCAGACGCCGGAAAATGAAATTGGCTCGGAGAATGAGAGCTACTTCGACGCTGCGCGACGCTGTGCGTATGCGGCATCGAGTGCTAAAAGCTGGGTCATAGCTCTCTGGGCAATAAATGACGGCGCTCAACTTTTCTCACGAGAAGAGATCGCGCAGCGCTGAAAAATAATTACCGAGTCCGCTGCATCAGCGCGATGTGGCGCTTGTTCGAAAGCCGTAGCCAGACAGCACGCGGCTGGTGTTCGTTGTATAGGTACAGCCATCCTCTCTCTCTCTCTCTCTCTCTCTCTCTCTCTCTCTCATGCCGCACTCGCGCGTCTCGTCCAATATCTCGCAGGGCAAGTTGTAATACAGCCGAGCTCTCTCTCCTCTCTCTCTCTCTCTCTCTCTCTCTCTCTCTCTCTCTCTCTCTTGCGAGAGGGACGGGTCAGAGAGAGAGGGCGGAGGGTTTATATATAGAGCCTCGCCGGCGAAATTACACTCGCGGGCTAATAGGAATTTTGATTGACCGAATTAAATGGATATTGGAAACACGGCTTCTTAAATCGATTAGCTTTATTAGCTCTGGCCTTGGCACACGGAGCTGCGCCCGCTCTATAACACACACACCCACACACACACACTGCCGGGGCTATCTCCTCCCCCCCGCCAAGAACAAAGGCAGCAGCGCGCTCGAGAATGTACACTATACAGTATTCGAGGGCAATTTTGAAAAGCCTCCTGCGTCTGCCATTCTATATACAGTTCCTCGATCCTTGCGCGATGAAAATACACGCGCGCGCGTAAAATTACAACCGCGAGCCCGCCGCCGAGGAGGGCTGCTTCGCGTATGTACGAGTATGCTTATAGTCTCACAACGCGGTAATTAGTCGCAAGCCGTCGCTCGCGCGCGGCCCATTTTAATTGTCCCGAGCGAGCGCTGGCGAATTCATCGCGTGCTATACATAACGGCGGCACTGTATACTCTAATTATCCTAATTATTCGCTTCGCTTTGGCCCTTCGCGCTTGAATCATTCATTCACGCTCTCTGCCACGTAACACGCGCCGCGAGAGGACGACGGCAATTAACGCGCAGATTTTTCGAGCGCGAGGAAAGATTTATCTTTCGCAGCTCACGTATACGCGCAGTGGCGGCGGCGGCTATCACCACGAGGTCATCTCTGCCCGATACGGATGCGAAATAACAGCAGTTCCTTGTTAACGAGCGATCCGGCATTAGAGCGAAACTGCGCTATGCGATCGTAACTGCATCAGCGCTAGCTGCAACACTGCCGGTAGACACTCGCATCTCGTTATTTTCCCGAGGCATGTATATGTGTGTAGTCGTTCTAAATGCCACTTTTTTGCCTAAACAAATTAATGAGCGGACGATCCGTTGAGACGGAAAAATTATACGAGTCTCCGTTCTATTCTCGATTTCTATATGCCAGGATTGCTCATTATACGCAGGCAGAACTGATGTGCGCACACAAGCGAAGGCAAACTCGCGCGATAAATCGCTCGGCGATGCGTCCGTACCCCCGTCGATATCGCGCGTGTTAATTAGGTATCCTCCAGCTCGTTATACATCTCTGCCGATGCGCTGCTCTCGGCTATTAATTAACCCTCGAGCAAACTTTTTTCTCCGAAGATTTTTAATTCGAGCCGAGATATCTTGCAAGTTGGCCGGCAGCGTGGTGTAGTTTAACGAGGAACAGCTTGTTTATATACTCACTCAAATTGAAAGCTCATCTCGTTATTTTTCTTAATGCACCATAATACAAGCGCACTTTAGCCGATTTCCCGATGAACCCGTGCATGCGCGCGCGCGAGAGAGAGAGAGAGAGAGAGAGAGAGAGAGAGAGAGAGAGAGAGAGAGAGAGATGGAAGAACAAGAGGAGGATTGATAGTCCGCAGAGGACTATGGGACACAGCGGAGAGACTAGAGAGGCAAACAGGGAGCATGCGTGGCACCAGGCATCGCGTGTGCGTCGTCCGCGTATACGTATATAGCTAATTGGTGCATAAACATCGAGCTTTATACGAGCTGCCGACGACGACGACGACGACAACGACGAAGCCGAGGACGAGCGAGCGTGCTGCCACTTGGCAAACATTGACTGTCATTAACGTGGATATGCATGGCCGTGGCGTGTACGCCCTGTAAATACGACTGCTGCGCTGCGGCTCCCCTAATCACGCACTCGAGGTCTACTCGCGGCCGCATACGCGTGCGTGCATACCACACGCCGTACCTGTATAAGCTGCGCCGAAAAACCCGGCCGCGAAATCATTATCGTGCTTATACGCGCCGCGATCGAACAATGCAGGCGAGCGTAATTATTTTCTTAGCTCCGCGCGGCCGTTACTTCGTAGCGCTTGTAGCTATCGAGATGTAGGGGGGATTTATCTGCTCGAGCGAGCTGCCAATTAAAAGAGCCGCGCGCTTGCAACACCTATGCTCGTTTGGACGTGCATAGTCGTGACCGCGTGCTTGCTCTCTCTCTCCCTCTCTCTCTCACTTTGGGGCTTCTTTTTTCCACACCGTCCTCTCCATATCGCATTATCACACCGATGGTTATACTAAACAACGCCCCCTCGCTCTTCTCTGTTGCAGGATGTTCGGCAGCACAGGTGCCTGCGCAGCTTGTGGCCAGACGATAGCCGCGACCGAGCTCGTCACGAGGGCGGGCGGCAACGTCTTTCACCCCAAGTGCTTTACCTGCACCAAGTGCGGCACGCAGCTCACGCAAGGCGACAGGTGAGTGCGGTTTCCCCGTTATACATGTATAGAGCAGCAGCAGCGACAGCTGTTGTCGATCCTCGCGCGCACCGCGCCAACGGCGAATGACCATTCTCACGACCCGCCTGTGACGGCTCTGAATTGCAGGTACTACTTGCTGTCGGGCGCGGCCGTGTGCGAGACGGACTTCAACAAGATGATGAAGTCGTCGCCGGTGGCGGTGGCGGCGGCGGCCGCGGCAGCAGCGACGGGCAACGGTGGCATGCCCACGAGGAAGGGCAAGGTAGGCCGGCCTCGAAGGAGCCGCGAATGAGGCGGCAACCCGGTCGGCCGCCCGAAGAAGGTCCAGCCAACGGCACCGACGCTCCCCGTCGTCGTCGCAGCGGCTCTCCAGCCGCAGCTCGATCTCGTGGACGTGGCCGCCGGCGGCGAGGCCTATTCACCGCTGCCACCGGGTCACCACCACCACCACCACCACCACCACCAGCACTACCAGCAGCAGCATTCGGCTACGTCGTCCTCGTCTTCTTCTTCCACCGCCGCGACGATGGCCAGCATGATGCAGGGCCTCAATCCTCACCAGCAGCAGCAGCAACAACCGTCGCCCGGTGCCTCGCATCAGGACTGGGTCTGGACGTCTGAGCTCTGTGAATGAGGGACCTATGATGTGCAGTGCAGTGCTTGCCCTTCCTCCCCCCCCCCCCCCCCATCATCTATTAACTATACGCTATCCCTGTATTTCCTGATTTCCGAGCTTTCACCGACTCAACGAATCTCGTGATAATAATTACAGCTTCCCTTCCTCCCTACGAGTCCCGACGACTGAATAGCGAGACGAGCCCAGTCAATCGCATCGAGCTTCTTCTTCTCTCCCACGAAAGTTTTCCTTCATTTCCATTCTCTCTCCCCACAAGCGATGATCGCCTCTCGTCGTACAAGCAATAAAGAGTGAGACAGGCTGATGATGATGATGATGATGATGATGATGATGATGATGATGATAATACCCCTCGAAGCGGAATCGTATGATCGGAATCGTTTCATGTAAAATAAAAAATACACACACACCACTATATATTATGTACGCTATGCATCGAGAATCTATAGATGCGAAACTGAGTAACGAGACGTATGGAGGGGAGACTTTGCCGAATTCTCGCGCGTCCACGGTGAAAAAAATCATAACTCCGTACACTCGCACGCATACACGTACACACACACTCACACACACACTTGTATCTCATTGATATGATATCGTATAAAGCTCGTATTTTTCATATAATCCGAGAACTGATGTAAATTCCAAATGAATATTTTTCAACAGTAGCTCGTAAGCTTAAACTTTATATAGCAAGTAAGCTAGCTCTTCTTCCTTTCGTTTCTCGTGGACAAAACTTGTGTGTATATAATAATTAATAATTAATAATCGATAATCGATAATCGATAATGATAATACCGAAAGAAACACTCTACTGTCGAACCTGATACATGCCGGCTCGCGTGCTACCGAATTCCGTCAAGTTTCCCCCACCTGACAATCTCCAATATGAGCGTGGGCGTCTGCGTCTGCGCGCGTGTGTGTGTGTGTGTGTGTGTGTGTGGTGTGAAAGAATACTCGAAGAAGCTCGCGCGAGAATCAATTGTGAAAACGTAAGAGCTCATCCGCAATAAGTGTAAAATAAATGTATAATCTTAACTGGAAAACAATGAAAAAGTGTAAACTACCAATTCAAAGTTATAGGTAAACTGAAAAAAACATACAACAAAAGACGCGTTCGTGGCCAATACCGTGCGCAGACTATATCTATCGGTGAGTGTTTTTTTCCCAATAGCAATACTATAGAGGTCAATCAGTGAGTGAGCGCGCGCGCACTTGAAATAAATGAGAGAGAGAAAGACAAAAATAATAGCACAGTACTGGCCCGGACGATGAGATTCCGAGGCTCTCGATAAGGAGCCGCAAGCTTCAATGTAAACTGTACGATACAACTGGTCGCTGTTACTCGTTTACTCGTTCCGTTTAAAATAGCCAACTCTTTTGCATGCAGTTAAGTGCGGGGGTGTGCAGTTTCAAGCTCTTCAACAGAATGAGTGAGAGAGAATGGGAGAGGGAGAACGCGCGGAAGGGAGTCGAGGAGCCAAGTGTCTTAGCCAAGTCCACGAGTGAAGAATTCTCAACGAGTTGCCGCCGCTGCTACTGCTGGCCGTGAAAGCCTCGCTCGAGCTTATGCACAGAGCAAGAAAGAGCTGCCTCGAGGATCGCTTTTCCTTTACGTTTCTTCGGCGCAAGCTCGCCGTGCGCGCGGAGCCGAACAAGCAACGAACACACGCGGACAAATAATGGAGAGAACCGCCGCGCGCGAGCGATCAGTCGAACGGAGAAAGAGAGTGTGTGTGAACGAGAGATGACGACGATGATGTGTAATTTAAACTTGTATATAGATGAGTACATTTTGTATATTGTTAAAGATTTGTGTGATATAAATGGTTATTTACAGTCGACGAGTCAGACGCTCGTCGCGGGAAACGCATCGACTGGCTTTCGTGCGCGCCGACGCGAATCGAGTGTAGCGCTTTTGCCAAATCGTCTCGCCGAGATGACGATCATATTGTGCATCACACTAATACGCATCACGCATTTCCGGCAACGGTTTTTCGCGAAAGCGCTCTTCCCCGATCGAGCGACCGACGATCTAGAATATTGAGATAATGTTCGACGGAGCTGCGTTGGTTGGCTCGAAGAGTTTCGTCCTCTGCGTTTAGTTAATTTTGTTATTTCATTTATCTCGACTTTTAAAGCCAACCCGGCCCCGAGCAGCACGCGCCAGGTCGAAGAGAGAAAAAGGGAGGCCCTCTCGGGGCCGCGCCGGCGAGCTCTTGTAAAATAATACAACGCGATACACGACGCAAACACAAACACGTTTATTAATTAATAAAGATACAAGTTTTTAGAAAGTTCCTGTGTGTTATATATGTGTCTGCTCTTTATTTTCTTCCTCCGCATATACGACATCCGAAAGAGTGACGAAAGTCTCAACCTCACGCGGATGATACAGTTACGATACAATGTTCGTCAATCGAATTAGAGGCGCCAAAAAAGGTGCGACTAATGAAATGAAATAAGATATAAAAAATGAAATGATGCAAGCGAGAAAGCACGTGTACAGTCCGGTTCGGTGATTGACCTGCATAACCCGTTACGCTCGTTTGTAGCCGGGCGATAAAAGTAGTACTTTGTTCTTTATTGGATTCCTTGGCCGCTTTGCAGCGCCGCGCGCGCGCTTCTTTCTTTCTCTCCTTCTTTCTTTCTGGAGCCGCATTTCCACGGCGTCGACAAATTGCAGTATAGCTTCAATCTTCCGCGCCGCGTCAATCTCTTGCTTACACACGCGATCCTCGCGGCTCTCTTTTACGGGCCCGATGGGACGACACAGCGAGAAAGGAAATTCCGGCTTTTTCGAAAAAGCTGCTGAGAGGACACAGCTGACGCGTGGAATTTTCGGCGGAAGAAGTGCCGCTGCGGGCGTTTAATTGCTACACGCCGAGAGTCCCGGAGAGCCGGCTGCGGCTAATTGTCAGGCGTATAAATCGGCGAGCGACGCGCGAAGCGCAGCCATTTGGCAGCCGTTCTCGCTCAGCAACGTCGATGATGCACCGAAATATCTGCCGGACGCGTTCGAGGTAAGTGTTGGAAATGATACTCGAGGATTCTTATTGCGCCGATACTCTGCACGCTTATATCCTGTATATAGGTGCACACAGTCGCACGCAATCGTCGGGGATGTATATAGAGAGAGGAGAGCGTCAGCGGCAGGAGTTTCGCTAGCGCGCGGCCAATCAAAATGCTTGCTACATACATCGCCGTCAGGGCCGCTAATTAGACGCCACGTAAATCAGTCCTGAAACTCGGGGTTAATTAACACTGGGCTTTCCGCCGGCTATACGGCGCGTGAGCGGAGCGGGAGAGAGAGAGAGAGAGAGAGAGAGAGACTCGTCGCGCGCTTACCTCTGCGCGCTATATATACCTATTTATCGGACGAGAGGAGACAACTGCAGATGACGACGAGACTATATCTGTATGGCCTGCGCTCAGCTCTTTATATTAATTAACTCGTGCGCGCTCTATAGATCGCCGCGGATTATTGCCAGCTGCGCTGGCGTCCCATCGCGATGATGGATTACTCGTGTAGTGTATATAATACACCAGCGCCTTTCTTATCTGCGCCTGTCGAACGCCGATGAAAAATCAGCGCCTGTTTACCTATAGCCGTAGCTATATAAAAAAGCTCGAACGGGGAAAAAGGGGGCATTAATTGGCGTGTGTTCGGTGCTCGTCGTTAATACTGCGCGCGGTATCCCTCAGGAATGCGTTTTTTGCGCTGCGAGGGAGAGCAAACTTCTTCGCGGCTAATGAGGTATCGTCCGGCTATACACTGCACACAGGTTCGATCGAAGGGGACCAGCTGAAAATTATAAAACTACGCCGCGACGACGGACGAACGAAATCCGAATAACTGGCTATTAAGCGAACGAATGTAACGAGTCTCGCAGGTATACCCTCGGGGGAGAGAAAGAGAGAGGGAAGAATGGGCGAGTGGAAGAACGACGAAAACGATGGAGAAGGTTGCAGCAGCAGCATTAACGAGACGCACAAGCGCGCGCGTGTATCGTGTTTGGGAAATAACGACTCGAAAAAACACTCATTATTTGTACGTCCTATATAAGAGAGCGTGTACCCCCGAATAACGCCGCTCTCGGTGACAAAGTGTGTACGCACGGATTAGAAATCCATTATATTGTAAATCGCTCTCTCGGGCCGCTGCGGGAAGAGAAGCCGGAAAAGGACAGCTCCGCAGAGTACAGCGCCGAGCGAACAATGTCGACACCGGCGTAGCGCGCGCGCGAGAGAGAGAGAGAGAGAGAGAGCGAATGAGAGTTTGCCGGCGCAAAACTTCCGCGGCCGAAGGTAATTAACAACTGCTCAACATTGCGGACGTAAAGTGAATGTAATTAATCGCGCGCGTATAACGGCCGAGAGAGAGAGAGAGAGAGAGAGAGAGAGGGAGAGAGAGTGCCGCGGGAGGTTTCTAATCGGGGCTGCATATTGTTGCCCTCTCCGGATCCCCCTTTCTCCGATTCTCTCTCTGCGCGGAAATTAATTATGGCATTCCGTGCGCTCGCGCGCGCCTAAACTCCCGCGGGGAATTAATTACGTCGAAAAGTTGAAAGTGCAGCGGCTGACCTTCGACTTTTCAATTCGCGCGCAGTAAATAATTCGATCGTGATTCGACCTATAACGCACACGCGATCGTGCGCGCGGGGTATTACAGCCAGTCGTCGGATAGCTTATACACGGGTACTCGAAGGGAAATAATAATGAAAGGCCGATCGAGAACTCGAGAAGCGCCAATGGGACGTGCTCTGCGGCGCCGGTGTGTAATATGTATAACAAAAGTTGCGCAACTTCCATAACGATCGTCGAGTCGCGAGTTGGAAACAGCTCGGCTTTAACGAGCGATGACACGAGAGCTGTATGTAGTGGAAACCGTGGGTGTGCATCTTCATTGACTGCTTTTATTTCTCCGCTTTGATTTGCATTCCACAGTGAGACAGGCTGTACCGATATAGTTGTACGCGAATCTGCTGTTATATTTATACACACTCGACATCGCGCGCCGGGGCTTTAATCCCTCTTGCCATAGCCTGCAGCTCTCTTCGCTGATTCAACCTCTCTCTCTCTCTCTCTCTCTCTCTCTCTCTCTCTCTCTCTCTCTCTCTCTCTCCCTCTCTCTCACTCTTTCGCCCTCGGACCCATTGGCGGATTTAATTAAAGATGAGATCTCCGCGGCAGCACGCCGTGTTTTTTACGCAAATAATTAATATTGTAATGGCTTGCGCGCGCGCGGAAATAAAGGAAGAGAGAGAGAGAGAGAGAGAGAGGCGAGCAAGAGAATTAAACGGCCGCCCCTATGTACTCGAAATAGCTGCATCGACTCTCTCTCTCTCTCTCTCTCTCTCTCTCTCTCTCTCCGCGCGAGTTTAACGACGACTTTACGAGGATAATCGCGTGAAACGCGCGCACAAAAGAACGGGCGTAAAAAATCACGGGGGCGCGCTTGCGACGATTAGCGGCCGAGAGATCGAGCTTTTGTTTGTAAACGAGCTGCCTCGGGTTTCGCCTTATCCGAGTCCATCCAAGCCGCGTTTATTGAGCCTCCTGATTATTTCGGATGTAATCTAGACTCCGGCGAGCTTGATATTAACCTTCAGCGTTTCTATAGCGTGCGTGAGTCAGCGTATTTTCGGGAATTTCCACCTCCTCCTCACGCGATAGCGACTAGAACTTTATCGAGCAACCAACAAACTGCTTATATGGAAGATGTAGAATAAGTTTCTCACTCTCTCTTTCTTTTTCTGCGCTATTATACACTCGAGGCGCGCGGCGGACGCTCGTAACCGAGGCGTAAAAGGAAGAAGCGCAACAAGCTGCGAGCAAGTCGTTTCCTCGTTAACTTTAATCCGCAGTTAATTTAACTTAACGTCGCCATAATGCCGTGACGTACAGCGCCACCAGCGCGTCCTCCACTTATCTATCGCGCGCCGCCTCGCGCTAGTCGCTACGTCGTTTATCCCTCCCTACGTCGTATCTCCTTTCGCACCTTCCTCCTCTTTTATTCCGCGCGCAGTGGCCGATCGTTTGGGAATGCGACGAACAATGGCCCGACGAAGGGAAATTCCCGGGATTCCAGGTACGTGAAAAAGAAAAGGCCATAGAGAAAACAGCCCCTAAATCATAGTCGATTGTACAGCAGCTGTCGTAAAGTTTTCGTTTTCCAAACTTGATCGTTTTATTGCGGACGAGCCATGTGGACGACAGCGGGCGCAGTCTTGAAAGATGCCGGATTTCCTATACAAGCTACGCTGCGCGAGCGCGCGCATAGTTTTCAGTAGACCGAGCGGAACGGTTAATTATCGACGACGAGGCTGCAAACTCTCTCGTCGGGAAAGATCGTTTACGAAGAGCGAACGCTGCGCGCCTTGTCGATGGCATTGCGAATAAGGCGCTTGCGCGCGCAGTCTCGCGAGTTCAATTACGCGGTCGAGCTCGTGTCAGCATCCCCTCCCCCCTCCTCCCACTCACCCCCTTCTTCTCTCTGCAGCAGCAGCAGCTCTTCTGCCCCTATAGCTCGAGCTTGCTCGCTCGAGCTTCTTGTTGTGTTTGCCTTTCATAATTGCGCGCCTAATTAGCTGTCGGATAATTAAAACAACATAATTAATTATACCGGGAGAGAGAGAGCGAGAGAGAGGGCTGACGGCGGGGAAGAGCCCGCGCTGGCGTACGTGCGTGCGAGGGATGGAAATTGAAAGGGGGTAGAGAGTTCGGTATACGCACATCAGGCGCACGTCTGACAAGTTGCTGCTGTGCCTAACCAAAGTCTACTGCACTGTATGACGGATGACTCTTCTTCTTTTCACATCGTCCCGGAAAGATCGCCTCCGCCGCATGACCTGTATGAGAGCGAGATAGAAGGAAGGAAAAAGCTTCCGGGCATTTGGGTCTATTTTCTAATTATTCCGCGTGGCTGCCTCTAATTAGCGTAGCCATTACGCGAGAGCACATACGCTCAGGTACACGCGCCAAAATACACAGGCGCAAACGGACGTTAACTATTTCCCTCTCTCGTGCGGCCGTTTCCCTCCAGCTCTCCTATACATGGCAGAGCCTTGGCAAATGTATATACAAGCAGTGCCCACGTGTCAAAGTTTGCCGTACACGCTGCTGCAGTAACAGTATAATGTATAGGCCTACGCGGATAACAATGTACGACTAAATGCATGATCGAAAACGTTGCGCAACGCGGCGAAAGCTGCCGGATGTGCGGCTGACGGCTGGCTAATCAATCTGGATATCTTTTTCAATTTATTCGAACCTTTATTCAGCGGCAAAGAGTAATTGACGTATCCGTACGCGAAGCTAGTTGCTGTGAAAGAAGCTCTTGGCCCAAATACTTACGTACAAAAATCTTCAACTGTTTGTAGAAATGAAGGCAAATTTTGGCATCGATGGTTTTCGGAGTCTGGCTGATATAACACGGCTAGGACATTTCCATTACTATCCTTATTATTATTGTTATCATTGTTATTATTGTTATTATTTTAAGAGCTTGCGACGACGACGACGGGAGCTCGGATATATTTTATTCAAGACAGAATCGTCTAATAGCTCCGGGTAGACGCGAGAAAAGTATGGTATACGTGCGAGAGATGAGGGGGATCGCCGCGTCGGCATTGCGCATTACTAAATTCTCACATAACTGCGCAGCAGCAGACGTGCACCGCTGATTTCTTTGGAAATCGCAATATGCACCCATACTTGTGCGCGCGTATACGATGAAAACCGAGGTATATTTTTACATCGAAAGAGCAATTTTCGAAAATTTTCGAGAGCCCTCCCGAGTTATAATATCCACTCGGATTTCTTCGCACCGGTCACTCGGACTGCGAACCGCGCATATCGCGGGCTGAACTTCTATACGCAGTAATTATATACAGACAGAGTCGCTGGGCTTTGTTAATTAATCGGCGAAAGAACGAGGTCTTTCCGGAGGGGTGGGGCAGGGATTGAATCACAAATTAATTCAACGTCGTTGCTTGCGCGCTCTCGCGTTTTACCAGCAGAGCTACAAATCGCCGCGGCTAAATCCCCGAAAATTGAACAAACAGACTGGCAGTCCGTGCCAACTCTCTCTCTCTCTCTCTCTCTCTCTCTCTCTCTCTTTCTCTCTCTCTCTCTCTCTCTCTCTGACTGTTTCTAATTAGACGTCAGACCCCGTAATTAAGACGGGCTTTGCCTCCACGTTTGCCTCTCTTGCTCGCCAACGCGAACGCGCGCGCGCGTTTGAATTTGAATTTCGTTATAAAAGAAAGAGGATTCTGCTTCCGCTCTAGTAAAGAGTCTAATTAATTCACTCTTGTTTATTATTTTAGTCTCCCCCCTCCCCCTCTCGGGAGAAAGCGAAACGCGATTACCCCTGTAATTGTTCTGCGTGCATTATTCGGTTGAATTTTTCCCTGATAAATTGTTCCTCTTTTTCGAAGCGTATAGAGAAAAAGCAGCGCGGCGTGTATGTGCAGCAAAGTAAGGTCGTTTGCATAAATCATCCGGCGTCGCGTGTCGCGCTCGGCTGACTTGCTGAATTTGTCTACGGAATAGTGCGTTGCTCCCTTGCACTCGCCCCCCCCCCCCCCCTCTCTCTCTCTCCATATCTCGAGATCGTCCGAACGTTATTTATTCTCTATGCGTCTAAAACGCCGAGCATACGGATACGGAAAATTAACGCGTTTTCAATTACGGAGCCCGACACACGGGGGCCCACTCACCTGCCGAAAAACTCGACGTCCGCTGCTGTTGCTAATAACAACGCCGCTGTCGAATTTTACTTTCGGACGGGCCGGGAGTTTTGATTCGCGGAAAAAAACTTTCGACGTTCGAGACAGGGAGAGCGAAGTTTGGCCTCTGTCGACTATTGCTACATATAGTAGCTCACACCGAGCTACCTTATAGAATATGGAAATGTCGAGAGCTCGCGCGAAGAGGGAGAGGGAGAGAGAGAGAGAGAGAGAGAGAGAGAGAGAGAGAGAGAGAGATAAAGTTCAGCATGACATCCTCTGCCAGCCCAAGACGTAATGGCCAAGTTTTGGATGCGGTCGCCCGCTCTAAGTGCCCCCTATATACTCCCTCACTCCCGCGCAACCTTTTGCACAGCTCGATCGAATTCCAAAGAGACTCTCCCTCTCTCTGTTCGTCGCATCATCGTGGCCAACTCTCGACTAAACACAAAGGATAATCCACCCACGCATACGTACGAGCTCGCGTATTAGGGCTATTTATCACGCGCACGAGCTTGGAACTTGTCGGTCACTTGCCGGCAATTTTTCCGTGCAGCAACTTTTCATACGCATCTAGCGGCTTAATTCGCGAAATAATTAGCAACGCGCAATTATGCCGCGCCATATAGGTATATACAGCCGTGTACACACGGGCCGCGTAACGAATAGCTTCATCGGCCGGCATGACTCCGCGGAATACTTTACACTTCTCTCTTGTTTTCTCGCCCGATTAATTCGCCGTCTTCATCGCCGCGATCGATATGATTAGTTCGGAGAACAGCAGTGCGCGAAAGAAAACGGAAAAAATCATTTCGTTCCCTGCTCAACGCTGCGGCTGGACGAAAGCGCAAGTGGTGTACACACACGATTACACGCGCGACAGAGAATCGCGCGGCGCAGCGAATCGGAGCGAACAAGGGATTTCTCTCAGCGGCGCGTTCATTAATTCATCTCTCATTCGCGTGCGGCCGCAGCGGCGATCCGACTCTGTGCCGGTTATCCATTATACGAGCGGGCCATCGTGCGAAAGCCATTAGGACCGATCATATTTGTCAGCTTTTAGCTTGGATTAGCTATTTATCCCCTGTTATGTATAGCCGACTCGCCCTCCCCGACACTTTTGCTCTTCGCTGGAAATTGCCGATGGACGGCTATACTTATTACGTGTTTTCCTCTCGAAAGAAACACGCGTCGCCGGGGTCGATTATATTCCTCGGAAAATTAGGAATTCAAATTTAGTAGCCCCCCGTAGGTCGTGCACTCTTAAATACCGAGCCGGGAGAGAGAGCGTTTCTACTTCTCTCCCCCCGCGTCGGCAGTCGAGCGTCCGAAGAAGGCGTAACCTCGCGGTGATTACTCCGTTATTACAGAGTCAATTGCAGAGCAGCCGCTCGGCTCGGGAACACGCAACGGTGCTTTGCATTCATCCTCCCCCCCGCGCCGTTTCTCTCTCGCGCACGTGTAGATCTATAGATTTTCAAATTCACCGATACACCAAATCCAATTTTTAAATCATCCCCATACAAGAATTAGTAAACGTCCCTACAGGTCACCGCTGTACACACACACACACACACACAGCGAACCGCCTGAACTATTTAGAGCAGCTGCGGGCGAGCTATCGGCGAAAGTTGCCGCAGCCGAGCGCGACGGAGTGATTGAAAGCAATTCGGCTGCATTTTGGCGGCTGCTGGTATAGAGTCGCCATCAGTATTTTTCGGGCGCATAGATACACGCACACGGACAACGTGTGTGCACAGCGCGCGCGGACTCTCCTCGTTTTCCTCTATACCAGAGCTTTGTTTCTCTGCGGTGTATATAGAGATATAGATAGGGACTGGACTATCCGTTACACGCGCGCAGCGTCGCGGGCGCATTGTTCACAGCGAATTGCGCACACGCCGGGCTGCGGAAAAAAGAGAGCCCAATATGAATCAGTGGGCGCGAGCTGGAAAACCTTGGCGCGTGTGTGTATACCTACGGAATTCACTCGCTCGCGAAATTGATATCTAAGACCCGAGCGCGTCTAGGTATATTACAGCGATCAATTAATCGGGCGTATCGCGGATTCATTATTAATAATCTAGCCGAGAGGGGGTTATATTCGCCGAGCAATCAGCGGGTATGGGTACATGTATACGTGTATACATAAGCGTCCCCGTCTGCACGTATGCGGCATATACAGCGACCGCCGGGTTCATAATAAGCCAAGCTTGCTCTTTTCTCTCGCGCTCTAGCTCGGCTGTCGCTGCAATAAAGCCATGCCTCTCGTTCGCGAGGGCTTATTAAATCTCAAACTTTCGACCGGGCTTCAACGGTTCCGATCTCCTGGCTCGAGCGCCAACTAGGGTATAGCTTTACTGAGCTCGCTCTAGTCAGAAATGAACTTTTGATAGCGGCGCAGCTCTATACTGATTAGCCTACTTGCCGCTCGATCAAATCCAATCGATGCATCTCCCGCGGCGCTCTGCGCACTCTCACTACGTACCAGCACTACGAGCAGGCGCCTATCGCCCGGCAACCAGTCGGACTCGTCGCGGCACGCGCGCGGCTTTTTCGCTCTAGTGCTGCTGGCTCGGCCCATAAATCGCCTCCTCGGACTACTACTACGCGCTATTTCACTCTCCCTCTCTCGGCGGCTGTCCCGTGTACCAAACCACCGGCTGATTTCGTCTAATTAGCCGGACGCGCAAACACGCGCACGTCCCGCTAATGGCTACAAATAACAACACGCGTGTAGAGAGTGGCGCGCTGTGTCAGAGAGCCGCGGAAAACTCGCTTGTCTCCGGAAGAGGCATCAGCGAGTTTCAGGTATGTTATACCCGATGAACGGAAGCGCGGATCGAAGGAACGCGTGCGCGCGGGATGGCAGCGTTATATAACGGCGGCAGTTATGTATATATAATCGGCGAAAGAGAGAGCCGCAAGATAGAGAGGACGGCGAGGTACGTTAAGCTGAGTAATTCAGGAAAAGTTGCTCGGCTGCTGCTCTCGGCGATCCGCGCACTAATTGGAAGCGGCCTTTTACGCGCGAGAAGGGGTCTACATTTCGATCGGAGCATATGTATATATATGTATACAGTTCGAACCGCTCTCGCGCGCGCTCTCGCCTGGGCCAAAGGGGGAGCGCGGGTGTCGGCTCTGCATGGCTATATAGGTATACGCGCGCCGGGGGTGACTGGCTGCGACGGCTCGGCTCGCACAAAGGCAGCTTTTTTAATTGGATAACGTCATATCGATGCGCGTTCACACGCGCGCGCCTCAACTTTACCCATCGGCTAACGCATCGACGAGAGAGTAAAAAAAACGGCGGGAAAAACAGCGAGAAAGGAGAGCAGCACAGAGAGAGAGAGAGAGAGAGAGAGAGAGAGAGAGAGCCCGGGAAAATAAATGCTGGAATAACCAACTGCACGGCGGCGGCACAGCCGCATCGGTATCGATAGACGCTCGCCGCACAAAAGAGCTCTGTGCACGGCCGATTCTTCCGCAACTCGCGCGGACCACGCATCCGAATGTTCTACAATATGCTCTTACTTCTGGGGGTCCAAACTTCCGAGAATCCAAAACTATACTCGTCCCTCTTCGAAATGAACTCAGCTCTCCTCCCATAAATGCACAACGGGCATCAGCGTGGAGCAATAATTAGCGAGGCAGACGATCAACCGCGTATGCGCGTAAGTAACCGCACGAGGAACTGTGCGTTGATGCGCCAATCAGCGGCTGCAGGTAAGGCCGAAGCTGCTGCTGCTGCTCTATTTGTCTTCCATTAGGCGCGAGTCTAAAGCAGATCATTGTCTGCCAGCCGAAATCCACTGTATACAGCACACTATAATATACTCCGTCCGTATTACACAGCTATTGTACGTTAGCTTCGGCCTGTAGCACCTTTTGTGCGCGTGTACACAGAGCCTACACACACACACACACACACACACATCGTTCTATTAATTTAGATTAGTCCTCGCGAATCATTCAGCGCGCAGCTTTGTCGGCTCGATATTATATTATCAGGCGCGCAAGCTCGCCATATTGCAGCGCTCGAAAGTTCAATCGGCGAAATTTAATTCCGATCCCCCTATATACTGCATACACCGCGCGTTTGAAATATCATTTTTATTATTCCGTGAAAAACATATGCAGGCGGGCGATTTTTCCGGCGCGAAGCGCGATTATGTCATTCGGGGGCTTTGCAGCCGGAGGGGGATTAAACGGGATTTTATTAATTCGAATATGATTCGCGCTGTTTGACTCGACGCTAAAATTCAATTCGCCGGCGCTTACCCGAGCCAAAGGCTTTTGTGTAATACCGACGGTTATCATCTCCCAATCGCGCGCTTCTGGTATATGTTTAATTCGACACGCATAACCGATGTGTTCCGAGAGAAGAGGAAGCGAGAAAAATGCTGTGCTGCATCCTCTTCATTGAAACGTCAACCGAGCTTTGTGCGTCGTTTGATGCTTCTCCCCTCTTTGACACACACGCACACACACACACACACACACGGGTTACCGGATTCCGAATCAGGGGAGCAGTCTTATGCGGTCGTTCTCGAATAACCGGGGAAAAGCGTTCTTTTTTTTCAAATATTTTCGCACGCGAGTTTGAACTTGCTTCCCGCATACAACTGCCGGCAGACGCAGCTCCGAGATGATTATCCATCCAAGCTCATTACTAATTAGTTGAGCTATATTGAATGCGCATAATGTGCTTGCGAGTAGCGCTTGAGAGCGTGCCTTCGTCATCGTATTCACGAGTTTTTTTTTTGGAACGTTGTAATGTTAATTGATAACGGATCTACCGCGAACTCCGCAAGCTATTATATAAAAATATTCAATCCATTCAAGCTGCCGGGGTAATTAGAAAAACATGGATACGCGCCCGAGACGCATCTCTCGTGGGTGCACGACGCGTATACACGAGAAGCGGGAAGCCGCAACTTTCGCGGAGACGTGCGGCGCTGATGCGGAAGATCCGAGCTCGCGGCTGCGTCGATATTTTCCCAAATTCGGCTATACTTTCGGACTGAATAATTGAGGCCGGCCACGCGCCGAGAGCTTGCGGCTTCTTCCTCGTCGGAGCTTTCGAGCTTGCATCCGCGAGCATAGGTTATATGCATAACACGCATAATACAACGGAGCGAGAGACAATCGCGCGTATATTATAGACTATAATATAGGGTTGCGCGCGTGTGCGAGTATGTACAAAGCTCTGCGCGGCTACATCGATCGGCCGGCGTTTTCCATCCGGTTGACCGAGTAATCGCGCGGCGTGCATTATCGAACGACAAGCGAAACTCCTGCAGAAAGCGGCAGCGCTGCTGGCCCAGGCAGTGTGTACACTCGCGGCAGCTCATTGAGTTTGCATTATTAATTAGCATGCTAATTGCAACTGCTCCGAGCGCATAGGATGTGTGCTGGCGCGCGCGCTCTTACCTTATTCGAATAAAATATTTACCTATGCGCCTGATGATTGTCCTCTCGAAAAAGCGAGTACAGCTGCAATTACTAGCGAATCTAATCCAAGCGGGAGAGCGGCCAACTACGCGCGGGAAGTATTCTCGCTATACCCCCGAGGAGGAGGGAGGAAGGTTTAAAGGAGGAGTACACGCGGCAACGCAGCCCGGGGCGAACGAGTCCCGGCTCTACGCTGCCTCCCGACTATATACCGGCCGCACTAGTCCAGGGTAGCCAAATCATTAGCGCGGAATTAATTAGGTTCTCTGGGTCACAAAGGCCCAAAACGCACGCCCGGACGAGCCGCACCTACGCGGCCTGTGTATGCATAAGCTAATACCTACGCACGGCGCCGGCGCCTCGAGAGAAAGCTCCATCGCACGCAATCTGCCCAGCTCTCTCCGGCTGGCTTATGACACGCACACACACGCACACACACGCCCACACACACACACACACACACACATATACCGAACTTCGCCATTAGCTCGCAGCTAACGCCGTTTTCGCGCCGACGACCCTAACTCAATCGCTTTTATGCCGAGCGCTCCTCCTCGAGAATGTATATACAATTTCGTTTCTTCGAGTCGATTATCGTTCTACCCTCTGCTTTTCAAAGTGGAAGCTCAGTTTCTCATTGTGATGTGCGAGCTTTATAATCCTGGATACGTAAAAGCACTTCGCCCCTGTTGCGCACCGAGCTTTTTTTAAATTAAGGTGGATTGGAAAGTCGATGGGAAATCGAGAATTCGATTTAATAATAGCCCGCCGCATTTCCAAGGCTGCGGAGCGAAGTAGTATCTTTCGATTCCAGTTCGATACTGATATCCGCAAGTTTTGCGCGCGTAATATTTGTAGCTGGTGTTTAGAAACGCGCACAGAGGAAAACACAAATCAAGAAGGTTTTAAGTGTTTTTATTGCACAAAATTATCTGATGACACATTTGCACTCTTCGAGAGTTCGCAAAAATCGGCTCGTTACATTTTCACGCGCTCACTCAATTGTTTTAATCCAAACATTTTTTCTTGTATTGCTAAGCAACCCGATTTTCAATCTTTATCCGACCTCGAACTTCCAGTGTTCCAATGGCTCACGTCCGTGAAAAGCCTCTACGCTTTTTCACCCCGTGCCCTCCTTTAATTTTCAAAGAATTTTTTGCACGATAATCGTGTCGCCTTACCGAAGGACGAAAGCGGCCCCGGACGATTCTTTACGAACGCCGTGCACGCAGCCTACGAAATGGTATCAACTATCACCATTCATTCGAAACACTTGATCTTTTTAAATAAACGAATAGACATAATAAACAATTAAGTGAATACAATATTTATTAACATTGAAACGGTAACAATATTGATAACCGTATTTTCGATTCAGGCTACCTGGATTGCAGCTTTTTTAAAAATAAATACGAATATATGTAAAAATGTAATACATATAAATATTAATGGCATAAACTATAATCTGACCATGGTTTTTTTGTGGTAAAATGTAAGCGGATTGTTTATGTGATTCGAGAGCAAGGCCTAGCCGAAAAGCGATAGCGATGCAAAAGTGACAGAGTGGGCTCGAAAAAGGAGGATATTTCCGAGCTGGATTAAAAAGTGTACATGGATGTTTATGGGATGTAGATAGTACACGTCCATATGCTACCGCGGCCACGAGTCACCATAGCACAGGTAATAGTTGCCGGAACGCGTCGAGGCGCTGCGCGTAAATCTAACCTCGCAGCAAGGATTAAACTTTATTGGATTGAATATTTCGCGTTGGCGCATCGCACGGGTAATCTGTAAATATGGTATAGAACCAATATGTCCATATAGCTGTGTAAGCCAGCTTTCTCTCTCTCTCTCTCTCTCTCTCTCTCTCTCTCTCTCTCTCTCTCTCTCTCTCTCGCTCGCTCTCGTACGCGCACTCCGACGGCTAAACCTATTAAAGTACAGAGTATTAATGGCAGCACTCCACACGCAGCCGCCGACGCTCCTACGCTGCAGCTGCACTTTTACCTGATGAAAGAGAATTCAATCGAATTGACTGGATCAGCCCGCGAAGATTTAATCACATAAGTTAACCATATTTATATGTACACAAGACAAACTTTATTTGCTCGCAGTGTACTTATTGGAACTCTTTTGGATTATTGCGATCACCGGAAATATCATTGGCTTGAGTAATTTTCGATGAATATTTTTACCTACATTTTGGAACAGCGCGTTTTCAGATATCCAAGGCGAATATCGATCAAACGGAAAGTAATAATGCGCGAATAACTAAAAACTTGCCCCTCAGGATGGCTATAAACATTTGCAGTCGAGTCGAAGTAAACGTATTCCGGTATACAGCAGGGGTAAAATCAAGAGGGAGGAAAGCGAGCGAGTGAACCAGCATATAACGGCAAGCGTAGCTGCTTAAGCTGTCGCTTGCAGAGTTAAGCCCCGAACCGGAAAATGATTGATACCACCGGCTGAGCATGATTACTTTATTAATCGTTTCCCCGCTTGACCGTACGTCTACAAGGTACACAGCGTCAGTGGTATGTGGCCAACAAGAGGCCACCCAGTCAGAAACACGCCTAGACGACCTGCTTTTCCCCTTTGCTGGCTCGAAAAATACTTAGCCTATTGAAATATTGTAATACGACGCCATCGATCTTGCTTCAGCCTGCTCGCGTGGAAAAAGTTACAAATTATTTATCTGTCTTGACTGTATCACGAGAAAGAAAGCCAAGTGGTTATTATTAGGCTGTATTTACGAACGTTTCATATAGACAGCTTGAGAGAGCTTTTGTGCTCGTTTTTAGGAAACTGTTTTGGTTTGAGCCATTGTGCAGAAAATTAGAACATTTTTCAAGACATGCCTCTTCGTTTGCTCTCGTAACAATTCTAAACTTGATACGCTGTTCAAACCAGCCGACGATGTATCTTTGATAACGCAGTGTGCCAAATCATCTAACAGCGTTGTTGTATACGATAATACTCCTGCGGAATCCGAAGCGTTGAAAATCATCGGCTATTCGTCCTCTCGATAGCTGACGAAACAGATGACTCCCCCCCCCCCCCCCCCGCAATAGGGTCTAAAGTTACACATCAAGCTGCGCGTAAAAAAAGCTCTTGGGAAATTAGGCAATTTTTCATAGCTCGCAGCCGTACACTTTGAAGAAAAGTCGAGCTTGAGGGAAAAGAAAAGCAAACGTCGTCGCCCAAAGAAGCCAACATTGTACGTAGCCGCAAAGTCCTTTCGTCTCTCTTTCCATTAATCCTGATATCCGGAATCCCGCGCTCGCAACGTCTCCTTCTGCGGCGGACGCGCGACTGTGCGAGCGAGAGAGACGGATTCGATTAGGCGACGAGCTGGCTAAGAATAGATCGATATCATACGTGTGCATGCCTCGTATAAACGACTCTGTCGCACGCTATACGCTGGGAGAGAGAGAGAGAGAGAGAGAGAACAGCCCGTTTGACAAATCGTCCGAGGCGACCAACCTCTCGAGACGACGAAGCTTTCGCTCAAAGCTGCACGTATACAGCCGGTGTGTGGGGGGAAGAATAATCGAAGCCGTGTTAATTATTTTTTACATCGAGAGCTGATGAGGAACGAGATTGGCCCGGGGATTCGGGGGCCGTGTGCGATTTATCACCGCGGGCGGTTGTTTAAAAAAATCTAGTCGTGGGCGACGAGTATACGAGACGAGAAAGCTCGGCGAAGAAAAATGCCGTTCGGAGATTGTTGCTACGAGCGGAGGAGGGAAAGAGGGGCTAATAGAAGTAAAATACTTTGGCGCGACGTTAAGTGCGTGGCAAAAGGTAGCAACAAGGGAACCGCCAAGGCGATTGGGTAAATAATGAAACGAATGCAAATGCAGTCGCTCTCTCGTGCGAGCGAGCGAAGAGCGCGCAGAAAGGCGGGCTTACGCCGAGAGAAAAGCCGAGTCGCTTCGCGGCAGAGAGACAGAGAGAGAGAGAGGGGGGAGATGCACTTAGGATTTAAATAAGCCCGCTAAAAGTGTGATAATTGAAATGGCTCGGCTGATGGTGCGCAGGAAGAGCTTGCGGACTCGGAGCTTTTCTCCCCTCTGCATACCCGAATGCTTGGCGGACAGGAGTCGCTACCTTCTTGCGAATCACACCTACGACGAGAGAACATTTTAACGCGCGCAGGTAAAAGGTCTTAATTATCGCGGACCTTTCATGCAATCACGACGAAAGCTCCGATCGCCGTAGTGCTGATGTGTATATATGCGGGGCGATATGCAGTTGGCGATTGAATAGGTATTTGGGGCTATTGTACCGCAGGCACTATGCCAATATCCGCCATTCAATAAATATCATCTTAATGAACTCATGTATATTTGATTGGCGCGCGCGCGAGCGTGCGCTCCCCTCGTCTCCGACTGCGAGTTCTATATTCTTCTTTTCCTTCGGTCGTCCTTTACCGTCCTTCTCTCTCCCCATCCCACCCCGCCCCCTCGGCCGCTGCTTACAATTCCGCAGTATCGTCGTTCGAACGGCTCTTCATTCTCTCTTTTTCTTTTCAGACCCTCATCAAGTAATCAACTATTATTTCTAACGCGTGTTTTGAATTTCGCGCGCGCAACTTCCCCGCGGAGTTATCATTTCCCCCGGCTTTTATTCCAACGCGGAAGCGCAGACTTGGCCGATGCTCTGCGAGGCGCTTTGAAGAAAAGCCCCTGATAAAAAGCGCGCGCTCCTGCGGATACGTCCCTCAAAGCGGCGCGACGAAATGAGCATACTATGTATAATCGAAAACAGCGCTATTTTTAGCAAACGCGAGTGCAACAACTACCGCAAAGGTGTGAATGGGAAGAAAAACAGACCGCTACCGCGTATTCGAAAATCTCACGAGGTATACTTGCTACTTTGCGCATCAGCGAGAAAGCTGTGCACTTTACCAGCTTCGTCTTCTGCTGGGAAATTAAAAGCGCCAAAATAAACAGTAACAATGTAATAATACGTATACTATCCCTGTATACGGAATCGTCGAATGTGTGCGGGGCAAAGTCAGTTGCAGGAATAGTGGTTCGGGAAAGGGCTCCGCGAGGCTACATTAGCAAGATTGCCCCCTGCCAGAGAGTACCCTTACCTCTCCCTCTTTCTCTTTCTGTCCCTCGATTCTTCCTTCTCTCGTGCAGTGCGTCATCGTTGCGCCTCGTACTGGCACTACAGCTATACTCGTTTCTTAGCGCCCTCCCGGCAAAGATTCTAAAAGATTCACGTTCTCGCGCCGCGCACGCGGCAACGTCACCTGTCGCTCTCTCTCTCTCTCTCTCTCTCTCACTCCCGACGTACCGAAACGTAATACGAGAATGCTCCCTCCCCCCCACCCCTCCAGGACGCTTTTACGCTTATCGCTTATTATCGCCGATGCGGCATCGCGTGTACACCCGATTTATTATTTATACTTCCTCATCGTTCTCCTGAGCCGGAGAATAGAGAGACGAGGTTGCTCCGCTTTCGCATATGATTATAAGGCTATCGAATAGGACATCGCGGGGTGTGCATACAGGGAGTCGGCCAATTTCGCCTCGCAGAGCTCGCAGTCGCACACATAAACATGCTTATTTAATTTATAAGGAGAGGACGCCACGGCGGCGGCAGTAAAAGCCGTATACGCGAGAGAGGCCTGAAAAATATAGCCGAGGAGCAGCGAGACTTTTACCTTACGTCACGATCTGCAGCCAGGGTATAATGCACGTGCCTCAGCATTTACGAGCGAAAAGTCCAAGTTGCGGCGCCGGGCCGCGACGTCACCCTCGCGAGTTTATGCAGTCATACTCGAACGAGTGTGTGTGTGTGTGTGTCGTACGTGCGAACTGTTTTTGAAAAAAACATGACGCTTCTTCTAGCTGCGTTGCTCCCGCACGATAATATAATCCCGAGAAAGTGGGCGAAAACGCTTCTCTCTCTCTCTCTCTCTCTCTCTCTCTCTCGACTCGAGAAAACAAATATAACTCGCGACGGCACGCTTAATTCACCTGTACGTCTCCACCTGTAACATCCATACAACGCACGCGCGTTTAACGAGCGCGAGCTTTCGAGTGTCTCATTATTTTTCGAATCGACGCGCGCAAAAGTCGCCGAGGAAAATTAAACTGTGTCATTATATGCGCGATGACGACGACGACGGCAGGACAACAAACAAGGACGGCAGGATAATCAAAAGCAGCAACTTCTTTTGTCCGAACTCGCGCGCAGTCTCGGCACTGTATTTTCATTCTTTCTTTCGTTTCAATTAAAATTACAAAAAAAAAAACGCAAGGAAATCCGCCGGCGTAATTGTGTCAAAGATAGGTCGCCGCGACAGGCCTCGTATTCGCGCGCCCGGAGTATTTACGCGATATACGTTATGCGGCAGAGGGAAAAAGTGTTGCCGCCTCCTTAACTCTTTCTCTCTCTCTCTCTCTCTCTCTCTCTCTCTCTCTCTCTCTCTCTCCTTCGCGAGCGGGCTCTACTCGGCTACATAAGATGGCAGCGGTGCGTTAATTGGCAGTTCCTGCCAATTGACACTCATTAGAGCGTAAGATTAATTACGGAGCCGCCGACGCCGCGGAGTCCTCTCCAATTAATGAAAGTTATGTCCGACGCTAACAAACCTTCCCCCTAGCAGTCGCCCTCGACGTACAGTCGAGCTTAGCCCGGATACGCGTATACCGTCATCCTCTCGCCGGCGTTTTCGAACTATTACACGCAGCCCAGCGTGTATGCGCGCGTATTTAAGATCGTCCCTTTCTTCAAAAGCGCCGGTGTGCTTACACAGTCGGCACACAAGCCACGCATTTGTAGAGAACGAGATAATAGCCCGTCACGAACGCGAGAGAGTTGCAGATTGGGCCGCGTGAAAAAATAAAAGTTTAACAGGATGCTCGAGAGCTTGTTTATACGAAGCAGCGTGTACGTAGCTATAAAGAGGCGAAAAAGACGCTAAGACGACATATCGCGGCGGCTGCAGTTGAGCCGTGTGCTGCAGTAAACAGCGGCGTTTTAAGCGAGCGCGGCCGCACGTTTTAGGACGCCGCCGCGCGGCATGAATATTTAAGCCGCGCTACATTTGCATTCGGCCGATGCGACGCCGGCGCTTTTTATTTCGGCCGAATATCTCGAGCTACTCCGTGTATACACGTGCGATATCGCCTTGTTCTTAATGCCCGTATCCATCGGACAGATAAATGCGCGATTTGTTAATTCGCCGATATTCCGATACGTACAAATTACGTTTAGCAGAGAATGGATAACTCCGCGCGGAGACGAATTATTAGAAGCCGATAAGTCGCGGAGTTTCATTGGAAATTATCCGCAAGAGCTGAGATATGTACTAGACTATTTGCATCGCTCGTCGACATCGGGCGTCGCTCGATGATTCAACGATAGATAATAGAGCATACTTTATTTTCGTCATTGTTACAGCCCGAGATCTGCGAAAATCGGGCCCGGAGTCAAATAAAGCAGCAACACTGCCTATACGCACATGCGAATTTTCGGACGCTGTCGCGGAGCTGCGAGTAATGCACTGGCAAAGCGCCAATCGCAGACCCCCCCCCCCTCTCTCTCTCTCTCTCTCTTTGCAGACTCAAATCTACGACTGATTCAATAAACGTCAGTCAGGCTCCGCCGGCCCGTCCAGCGCGACTGACGGCTCGTCTATGACTTAATAAGAAATAAAATCATTGTTCCTTTTCCAGCATTCGGCGCACATCGCGAGCTCTTTTTATCTCGTCCGCGTCGCCGGTGTCGATACCGTCCTGGGAATAATTGATCAGGCAGAAGGGGATAACGATCGGGAGCGGGGGCGCTTTTGATATAACGAGAGAGTGGAGAGGAGAGAATGAGAGTGACAATTTCCAACGTCATTATCGGCTGATTACTCCCCGGCCGGCGAGAATTCCAAGGTCAGATTTAACGAGAAATCCGCGAGGCGTATAAATTACAGAATGACACGCGCGGGATAAACGAGTGAAGCGCGTATATGGCGCTGCGGGGGAAGGATGAAGAAAGGCAGAAGCTAGGTTCCGCCGTCTCGGAGCTTTAATGAGATTTTATTCGCGAGATAATTAGTGCGTCTTATGAGTCTCTATTTCTCCAGCTCTCTCTCGCTCGCGCGCTCGTTTCAGCTGCTTTATGTAATTACTGCTACAATTAGCGCGTTCCTTGTCTCGCACCTCCCCCGAGAGAGAGAGAGAGAGAGGGGGGGGGGGAGAGCGTGTTGCTACCGCCACCTTCTTTCTTCTGCCTCGCACGACAGCTTGTTTTCTCTGCAGTCAACATCCCCGAGAGAATAAAGGGAGAACGGCTTGCTTTCGCCTTTTTCAAAGCTCGCGCGCATTTGCGCGTTTACGCGCTCTAATGATCCGCGTCCGACTACAGTTATGGAACTCATCTATATACGCGTATGCGTTTCTGATCACACGGAGGATATACTTAGCATTCAGGGGTTCTCATCAGGAGAGCGACTCGAAGTCTTTCCTCAATTTACGGCGTTCGCAAGCTATTTTTCAATTGCGCCGATCGGGCGACAAATAAATCGGTTAAATCGAAGCCGATGTCTCGCGCGACGATGAGAATGAATTATTTAACGGCAAATTGGCCTTCTCATTGGCTAAAAGGGTTAAATGGCTTGATAATACAATTAAAGCGCGATAATTCCCGGGACGATTTATCCGGAGCGAGCGAGCGAGTGAGTTAGCTCTACGGGGACACTATATACGCGCCGGTGTAAGAAATATAAGCGAAAGCTCAGCCTGAGTGGCAGAGGGCGGACTACGCGTATACTCGCTCGCAGCAGGGGTTTGGGTAATCAGTAAATGCGTCCATCAGCGGATTATGTGCTCTCCCTCTTTCTCTTCCGCTGCCAGCCGCGGCACTCTCCTGATGCGGCCCCTCTCGTCTCATCCCTTTGCCCACTGCGCGTTATATGCGCGCGCGCTACTTAGTGAATAAAAACAAATTGAATAATCGAGTGTCTTTTGGAGGGAGGGAGAGTGGCTCGCGCAACGAGATGAGTCGAGGTTATAAAACAAATTGAATTGTAAATATAAAGCATTTAAAAACGGGCCGTTGCAAACGGATTCTCTAATGAGTGCCGAGAGAGAGAGTGAGAGAGAGAGAGAGAGAGAGAGGAGGGAGCAGGAATAACAATAGCGGAATACATTAACCGCGCTTGAAATAGCGCGAGTTGCCGCTGGTCCGAATAAGCAGTAAAAGAGATAAAGGAGAGAAATGCAGATATCGCTCTTTCTTCCCTCCGCTTGGCTCGCGCTGCGCGCAGCGATCGCATAATTGACCCGGAATTAGCTCTGCTTGCAATAATGAAATATATAGCTAAGTAGCAACGACGTTTTTCCTTCTCTTATTTCTTTTTTTTTTTTTTTTTCATATCTTTCTCGTTCTCGCGACTCGATCCATTAACCGCGTGTAATTGGACTCGCTGTACAGCGTCATTCTGTTTATTTCTGATTTGAAAAGTGCTCGCGCTCGATCGAGAATCCGTTTACGCGAAGCGCTTCGTCTCGTGAGTCTATCGTTTCCGCGTGTATAGGCTCTCAGTGTCTCGTCGCCTATACTGTGGATACCTGCGTATATTTACTTATAATGCCGCGCAAATTGCACGTGTATCGAGTGTCAAAGAAAGCCCCGATAATTGGCGTGGCTGAAGAGGAGATCGAATTCTGAGCCGGAAGAGGAAGCGGAATAAAGGCCAATTCAACAAGTATACACACGGGCACATTCAGCGATTCGAAGCTACATCGGCCGCTGTATAGGTGTGTATAGGTACACCCGACGTGTATATAAACAAGATGCATCGGGGGTGAATTCCGCTCTCGTGCACAAGCGAGTTGCCGCAGTCGCTCTTAGAATGAATGGCATCGGCGAGCAAAGGGTTAAGAAGCGGGCGGCTCTCTGTGCGTGTATACGTGTAAACACGTATAAATACAAACGTATGAGAGAGAGAGAGAGAGAGAGAGAGAGAGAGAGAGCCCGGGCTGCGCGAATACGTACACGCATGCACAGGGAGCAATCCTCCATTTGAGCTCTTTTCGCTAAGCCTCCTCTGTATGTATATACACTCTCTCCTTTCGACGTTGCGGCGAGAGAGAGAGAGAGAGAGAGGGAGCAAAGCAGAGGGAAAAAGATGCCGAGAGCAGGAGGGAGGCTGCAGGGAGGGAGAGAGGCGGCCTTTAATTAACAGAAAGTGGTTCATTAGAGCTTATTCATTAGAGAGAGAGAGAGAGAGAGAGAGAGAGAGAGAGAGAGCGAGAGAGAGCGAGCGCGCGCGTAATTAGCAAACTCTACCCTTTCTCCCGAGCTCCTTTTGCGCGTTTCACCCTCGACGCGCGAGCGCGCGCGCGCACACACACACACACACACACACGTACACCCAGCAACACGTCCGTGTGTGCGCGGAGGGCGGGGGTGGAGAAAGAGCGACCCCACCCGTCCACCGTCTCCGCGCCAGGAGGAGACCAGCCGACAGGAGCTTTTACCCCTAAGCTCCTTTTACCTCCTCCTGTACACCTACATACGTCTGCGCTCACGATTACGCTCGTGCGCTTATAAGATATTCACGCATACGCCGTGCGCCGGTATATCGAACTCTCCTTAACAGGCTTCCTGCTTTGGCCCGCATCGATAGCTACGCTTATACCCGCTTCTTCTTTGCGCCTATGTATACTTACAGACAGAAGCGATCATACAATAGGCAGATCTCGCTGATCCACGCGGCTGTGCGTAGCTTTACTTTTTGGCTCGGCTACATCATTACCTCGAGCTCGCGCGCGCGCGTTAACGGCCAAACCGCGCCGAGGCTGAAAGGGCCGAGCTGCAGAGAGCGGAGGGAGAGCGCGCTGGGAAAGAGGAGCAGGAGGAGGGCTAAAACTTCTAATTACCGTCGCACCGTGGCGATCTAATGAGCAGTCCCTTGGCAAAAACAAAGTTTCTCGCTAACGAGACCGATTTATTATATAACGTGAGGGGGGGGGGGGGAGTACTCTCTTTCGCTCTCTGCTCGTCGCTGTCCGTCGCTGTGTGTATAATATACGTAGCCGCGCGCTTTCCTCAAAAGCTATAACCCAGTGCGATTCTTTAACGATGTAAGTCAACCGCGATATCGCCTTGAAATAATGCAAACGCCGCAGCCGAGGATGACTCTCGCGTTTCGGAGAAAAAGCTAAAAGAGCCGGACGAAAAACTAGAGCGACGTGTCGTTCGCCGCTAAATTAAGTGGAAAGAATTCCATCGTTTTTACTCATTCACCTCATGCAGGGATGCAGGAGCGTGTGTCCGCGCGGGTACACACAGTGCAGAGAGAGGGACGCGCGCGGAGACGAAAGAGAGATAAAAAACGGGAAGGAAACGAGGAGAGTAGGCGACGCTAATTAGCGCCGGCCAAAGTACAGCGCTCGGCCAGACATGCATGTCCAATTAAAGTGTCGTAACTTTGCATCGCGTCGCTCTTATTCCTCTGCCTCCCTTTCCCCCGGACCTTTCTGTCCGTCACCCCCCCCCCCCTCCCTCCCGCACACACACACACACACACACTGGAAATCTCGATCCTCGCAGCCGAAATTTCTCTATTTCGCAGAAGTGGCCGCGGAGAGAAGAGACTCGCGATCGTATCGCACCGGTGTGTATATGCACGAGACGGAGAGCGAGGGGCGGCTTTTTTGCGAGCCAATCAAAATTCTTCCGGAGCTATAGCTCGCGCTGATGTACTCGCCGACTCTTGTATTGCGTTGATCGTTTGCATTCTTTCCTCTCTTCTACTGCATTCGAAGCTATGATAACTTTACCGTATTTTCCCGAGAACGTATAGTATCTATAATAAAGGCAGCTTCGTAATCGGGCCAATTAAAATGCGAGTGATTCAGCGCAGGCTCTTCGAGAAATTCTTGCGCCCTCGTTATACGCTCGATTAAATATTTATCCCCTCGTGAGCTCTGCAATTAACGCAACTTCCAATTTTCAGTAAACGTTATATCGCGTTATTTCGTTTCGATTGATTCAATTTTACATAAGTGCATGGACTTTTATTTCTTATATCTCACCGATAATTTACTCTCACCGAGAAAATAAGTTTTCCTTTCCCCGACGATTGGATCGACTGCGTCGAGTGAAATTACAGATAAAGAAAGTTCCTTCCGGAAAGTGAAAGTTTTTAAACGGGACAATTTTAGAAATATCGCCAAAGACACAAAGTACAGGAGCTGGACTTAATTAAATGTCGGCAACTAAGGCCAGCAATCTATATATACATTGGCATTGGGATATAGATATACTTATATAGCTATATAACGCACTCCCCTTGGTCCCACTGAGAGAGCTAGCGTTTTTTTCCTCTTCCGATTCTTCGCTTTCACTTTCTTGCGGCGACCGCCAAATAAGATTGACGTGTCCCCCGCTGCTCTCTCGTTTTTAATTAACTGCACACACATACACACACTCGCGGCCACATAATGCCGGGCCCAAATTGGCAGGGCAGCATTCTAATGCGGCGGCGACTGCAAAAAGCCTTTCCCTTTCTCTCAAAATACGCGCACTCGCGCATAGGCTTCTTCTTCGATTTTCTCGAAGCTCGCGCGCCTGGCCATTCATCTCTGGCCCTTAATTGGCCGAAAAAGCGGAGCTGCAGCTGATGCAGTCGAACGAGAGGGAGAGAGGAGAAAAAAGAAAAATCGGATCATGCGTGTACGCCCGTAAAAATCGAGATGGACTATACGCCGCAGCGGCGGCGATCTTGGAGGGAGAGAGAGAGAGAGAGAGAGAGAGAAATGAGGCGATTTATGGCTAGCTGCGGCGAGTAATGGGTAATAGCCCCGCCACACCGGGTGTCGGGATTAATTAAGTGTAGCTCGGGACGTCGGCGGACCATTAGCGAAGCGGGCTCGTTTATTCTCCGCCGCGCGAGGAGTAGCTCTGCGCACGTATGTACGTGTACATATACCTACATATGCAGCGCGCGCGTCATACTAAGCCGGATGCGCTGCTGCAGGGCGCGGATTGGGGCATATTTGCGATGCTTTATGCCCGGGGCAGGCCGCGCCGCGCGCGTTATCACTCGACAATGCATTTCTCTGTTTTCAGCCGATGCTTTCAGAGCTTCCGCTCTCGGACGGACGAAAAAAAAATGCCGCACCGACGTCCACGACGACGACGACGAGGACGACCCCTAACGAGTGCGTGCAAACAGGCTGCGCGCCCGGCTTCGAAAAAAAAGCCGCGAGGAGCTGATACGCGCGCGTGCGAAAAAGTAACGCGATGGACGTCCGATGAGTGCAGTAGTTTCGAGCTCTCTCTCTCTCTCTCTCTCTCTCTCTCTCTCTCTCTCTCTCTCTCTGCACTGTCCTGGAATTTATGTTTGCGGGATATAGAGAGTCGCGTGCGCGTATGACTCCGCAATGGATGTACGTAGAGCCGATTTTTTTCTGAAATTTGATAAGGTGATGCTCTGGATTCGCGAGGGTATTATTGCGAGATTTGCGCGAAAATATAAAATGGGAAATGAAGATAAAATGAAGCAGCGTGTGCCGTTGCACTGCGCGAAACATCGTATTTCCATTATTCATATACATTAGCGTGGTGAAGTGAAAGGGGGAGCAGAGTGGAATCGAGAGATAGAGAGAAAAAAGTACGAGAGGTAGGTAATATAACGTTAGTAGAAAGGAGAGCGGGGGCTTGCGGTGTTTAAATACCCCGCGCGTTGGCTAATGCGACGGAGCTTTCAAGAGATCAGCCATAAGGACAACAAGATATTACCGGGCAGCGATAGTAGCCCTGCAATCCCGGATCCAAGAGCGAGAGGGCCGTAGACTCGTGCGGAGCGTCGTCGTCGTCGTCGTCGCCGCCACACCAGCACCGCGGCGCTAATGGATCGTCGCCTGGCCCGCACACCAGCTTTACCGAATGCTCTCTAATGCATTACTCTTTTACCTCGTCCCGCGTCCCACTCCACCACGACTCTCTCGCTCCCTCTCTCTCAGCTCCGGCTATTTTATTTACTCAATTTGGCCCTGCCCAACTTGGCTTCGCGAGAGACTCTTGGCTGGAAAATTGCGCGCTGCCGCCGAATGGAAGGAAAGCGTGTAATAGAGTAGCTCCGTTCGCGCAATTAATTATCTCGCGAATCTCCTCGTCAACGCACTGTACACAGATACACACGCATACGATACAGGGATCGTTTCGGTTATGTAGACTCTGGAGATTGCGAGAGAGCTTGCGCGCTCCAATCAAAGTGCGAAGCCCCACGAGCGCGCCGCGGCGATCGCGGCTCAAGCTTTTTCATTTGTTTTCAATTCGCGGACTCCAATCCAGCGCTCGGATGCTTCGATTGCAGATCGAGCTTTGATACGCCGTGCCTGTCTGTATATTTCTGTGTGTGTGTGTGTGTGTTTACGTGCGCGCAGCTGTGTGCGCTACTCGCGTGTCAAATCGATCGAACCAGTGGCTCGGCCTCCCTGAACACCCCCCCCCTCCCCCGCCCTTCCCGCGAACCGCTACACTACGCTCAATTTGCTCCGCGTGCAGTGCACAAACGCCGATGGACTATATACGTATTCACGATAGAGAGAGGGAGAGGGACCGAAAATGCTAATCGATAACATTATTCCGCATCATCGCAGACACAGGCGCGCGACAGCTTTTTTTCGAATATTTTAGCTTTATTAAAATTCCCCGCACACGTGCTCGCGCGAATCAAAATGAAAAACGTCGAGAAATATGCCGGGAATTTTTCAGTCCCAAACGAGCCGTCGCTGCTGTATACGCGCAGGGGGGAGAAACGAATCGCTCTCTCGTGCACGACGACACATGCCGAATCGATCTCACGTGTGTGCATAAGTAATGCGGCTCTGCGCAGTGTGTACGCCAGGAGAGCTAGTCTGAAAGAGAAAGAGACGCGGATAAGAATCAAAGTGAGCTCTCGCCGATGGAAGCAATCCCGCTAATGACACCTGTGGGGGAGGCCAGGGCTATCGCGTGTTTATCGCTAAAGGGACGCCAACGCCGCCGCCGCCGCCGCCGCCGCCGCCGCCGCCACCGCCGCCATGGCCCGTTTGAATGAAGAGGCGAGAGCGAATTCGAGATGCCGAAAGTTTAGCCGGCGCTGCAGCTTTTCACGAGAGAAAGAGAGAGGACTATGTTCTGCGTTTGAGGAATGCTGTGAAATAAACCGCAATTTCCAATACCAGCCCAGTGCTAACCCTCTTTCTCGCGTGGCGGCTCGACGCTATTCGCCGAATGAAAAGCTCCCGCCGGCGCACGATAAGTAGTGCAGCAGCAGTCTGAAGCTTCTTTCGAAAAGCTCGCTCTGCTGTGCTGCACACCTGATGCGGATATTCTTTTTATGCAAACATTATACCCATTGACGTGTGTGTGTGTGTGTGTGTGTGCGTGTGTGCGTGTGTGCGTGTGTGTGTGTAGCCCCCTCGCTCTCATTCTACATGTATAAAACATGCGCGCGTTTCTTTAATCAGGTGAGCTGCGCATCAATCCGTAATTAAAAAAAAAGTTTCCTCGGCGCGAAGCGAAAAGTCGACGAATAAAAGCATTGGTCGATACAAAATAGCAGCAGCGGAAAAGTCGCGGGAGTAATTAATTCGCGTCGCGCGTTCCCAAGTCACTTTTGAATTTCGCGCCGAATATAATGACTGCTTTTTTCATTTGACGGAGCGACTCGCATGTCTCGTCTGTGTGTGGACGCGCGCGACGCATTAGACAATATTACTTTTGGGACGCGTCTGCCCGACAATAAAAGCTTCCTTCCTTCCTATACCTTCTTCCTTTCTTTCTCTCTTTCCGAGCTTCCTCTACGGATCCCCTCTTCGTGTACGACGAGCTTTTTTCCTACTCGCGGTCGACCCCTTCGGTGTACACTGCAGCCTCCGAGCTCGTAATTCCCCGCGTTCTCTCGCTTTACAAAGCAATTTAACACGCTAACCTTCGCTGTCTGCATTATACCGCTGCAGCTATGCGCTACGCAGCTTTTTAATCTCTCCTAGCCGTATATCGCGTGCTCGAGTGATTGGCGAATCGGTGCGCGGCAATCGATACCAAACTCCAATTACAACACGGATATGTAGGGGCGAGAGAGGCTGGTATAGAGAGAAGGAAAGACGAGCAGTAAAATTGAAGCACGTATCGGATAGGTCGTGGGAACACATTTTATGAACTGAATAAAGTATCGCGATGCTTCTCTCGTTTAGCTTTAGTTATCGCTCGCCATTGCCGGGAATTGGCCACAAGTCGAGCTTTTGAAGTTGACCAAGTCGTACGACGATGCGGAAAAAAGCAATATGTTAATCAAAGGCGAAGCGATGGTCCGCGACTTGGCAAAGTGCTCTAATACAATACGCGAACACGAGGCTTGTTCACGCGCGAGCTTGCGGAAGGCAGGGGGATAGGGCGAGGGGGTCGGCTCTGCAGTGCTTGATGCTGCTGCTGCTGCCTCTCGATATCGGCCCGCGCGAGCGCCCGCCAGTAGTAAGTGGATTACCAGTCTCTGCTTCCCGGGCCGGATTTCCTCTTACATCCGAGTCATCTACTTTCCTCTGCTCTTCCAAGCCGCAAAACCCCTCTTCGTATACCTCGAGCCTGTCTATGTGTGCGTACGTGTAGACAGCGCACACAGTACACGCGGATTCAAGCGACTAATGCTCGACGGCCGATCTTTCGCGCGAGTGCTTTTACCGGCGCATTAGGCCTATTAAAACTTGAAAGCGAAGAAAGCGCGTCGATTGACAATCGAGTTTGTTCCTTACCCGCGCATATAATACGCAGTGTATGTACATAGGTGTATACTTTTATCGTTTTATGGAACGCCGCCATAAAGGCCTAAAACAACGTTTACCAATTTCCTCTTCGCGTTTGTGCGCGCATACGGCACTGCGCGAATTAATTAGATTATTTTCTCTTTTTGCTCGTGGCTCTCTCGGCCCAATCTACTTGCGCCTCTCTCTCTCTCTCTTTCTCTATACACGTATACACGCAAACGCTTCTCGTATCAGGCTCTTTCACCCCTTGATGTTTTTAATTATTTCTGGCAATAGCTACACACCTCTGATCTGGTCGTCGAGGCGATACAGCAAGCAGTCGAATCGTTCCCAGCGCGCGCTTTATCGATTGGAAATATACGTGGAATTGCTATATAGATCGGTCCGAACGTTTGAAAAGAGAAACACCTGCGCGCGTTCATCAGGCGCGTCGCGCGCTAAAATGAAAAAGAAATCGAATTTTTGATAATTTATCCGCTTGGCGGTTTTGCTCGGACAGCGCGCAATGTGCGGTATGCTCGCGCGCATATAAAAGAGAGAAAGAGAGATATACACACACTGCACTCTGCGCGCGGAAAATCAGATACGCCAGTGCATAAAACATGAGCTCGCGGGAATAAAATGAAAATCCGAATGAAAATAACGAAATGAAAAAGGCCGGATATGCGCGGGAGGGATAGCGCGCAAGGGGAAACGAAAAGGATATATATATATATATATATATATATATATATATATATATATATATATATATATATATATATAGGTATACATAAGGCTGTGTGATGCAGGTGTGTGTGAGTGGCTCGAGGATCAAGAGCGAGGTAAAACTAGAATTTCCGTGCGATGATGTATAAATATAGAATTAGCGTAGATTATTCGGAGCGTTGTATGGATCTGATTATGACGTCGGCGGCGCGATTCGAACTCCAGAAGTGTAAAAACAATGCAGCCTTTCCTCTCGGTTATATTTTAATGACGATTATTAATGCGTCATCCTCCCCCCCCCCCTCTCTCTGCTTTTATAAAATCGAGGCATTTATTTATGCACGATTCGCAAATTGAACGAGATATTTGTACCTATACATAATGAATGCGCATGCGTCGACGAATATTTGACGATCCGTACGTATTTATACACGCGCGTATAACAATAATAACAATTAACGGCCCGCCGCCGAGGCTCCTGTGTATAAATTGCTGAAAGGATTAAAATTTCAGCAGCCAGGAATGCAGCTTTATTTTCCATTTATATATTATATATATATTCGTATGAATGTGCAATTGTGTGCGCTCACATACACGCATGCCACGCCACCGACGGGGTATTTACAATAGCGTTTCGATGTATATAAATGCGCTGTTTGAAACAAGCGCAAACGTAGAGAGTGCCTCGAATTAACGAAAAACGTGGCCGCCAAAACTATTCTCTCTCGATATAAGCTACTAAAGCGCAGAAAGCGGGCTGCGTGCGTGCGCGAGTCTGTAAACTCGATTTTCATGAAAAAATACGAGCTGAAAGCTGCAGTCCTCGCTCGCACGTGTGCGACGCCGCCGTATATACCTACTTCTCGATCGCAGGAATGCAAATCGTATAATACCCTCGCTCCCCCGTCTCTGCATATATTTACAGCAGAGCCGAAACTTTACGAGGCGCGAGCCCGAAGAAATTAAAAACATTTTTACAGCTCTGTAAAAGAGGAGTTTCGAGATCGATGTGTGCATACGCGTAGCCGCAGCGCGATCGAACAAAAGGAGTATAGGGCTTGGATATCCGCACACTTGGAACGAGCTGCTTTTACTACTCGCGCGGGCGTCTGCGGTAAACCTCATCTCTGCGTCTCCCCGTCGAATTGTCGTCGGCTCTCGGGCTATACTTACTCGCGCACGCACTTGTTCATGCTCGTTTTCACCGAAATTCGACTGCAGATTTGCGATTTTTTTCCGCGCCGGAGACTCCCCGATCGCCGTACGATACTGCGGACTTACTCGTCCGTGAATACCTAGATTTTTACGACACGAGTCGTCGCTTGTGGTTCCAGTCGGTCTGCAGCTACATCCTATATACATGTTTACCATACGTTGAACCACAATGTTTACGGTCCGCAGAAAATCGCGACCAAACGAAGCTCGTTCGCGCGTCTATCGCGAAGAGTATACTGAGGGGGACTGTCGCGCACGTGTTCTCGCGTATTCGCGCATCTTCGAAGGAAAAATAGAGATGCGGGCTGTCTTGTCAATTACCAGCGAGCGCGCAAGCCGAGTGTGCCTCCTCGTCACAATCACTGTCAATTGCGTCTCCAATTTTAACGAGCGCGCTCCCGCGCTCTCCTCGTCTCCGCTGATGCGCTGCGCGGCGCGCGAAATCGCGCGAAATCGCGCGTAAGTGCGCAAAAATGTACGTAACGCGCGTATCTTTCGGCTTTCGGCATTCGACTTTCTCCGAAGCGAGTCTGACAAATTAACAATCGTATAGTACGTCGAGATTACAGAGGCGTGCATAAATTCTCTTTTTTGTCAAGCTCGATGTGTATAAGGAGAAGTAATAGCTCTCGGGTTTTCCGGGCGGAAGAAGAAATCGCGGTAAGGATACAGGCCTGCTTTATAAAGGTGTTTCCGGGGGACTGCCCCCGCCGCGCTCGTGTACACTTTTGCGCAGACGGGCCGGGGCAATGCGTCATCCGCTCCATAAAAATGTGTAATAGCCCCTTAAATAACCATGCGCGCGCGTTCGGCGTATTTATGTCGCCCGCGCCTCTGCACATAATGCACGCATGCGACTGCGGTTTCGCGCGTAATTCGCGCCAATAGCTCTTTTCGTCCGTTCCTCGGACGAACTAATAACGGGCGAATAAGTCAAGCGCGATTTCGCGTTTAAGAGCCTCTCTCGATCCTTCTGCATAAATAGCGGAGCTATGCGCGCCATTGGCAGAGGATGTGTGTATAAGTTTTGGAGAAAGCCGGAGCCAGTCGTGCGCGAGCGCAAAGTGTCCAGAGCCGGTTCTCTCTCTCTCTCTCTCTCTCTCTCTCTCTCTCTCTCGCTCTATACTGCGCACATGGTCGCGTGCGTGCGCATATACTTTCGAGGTCAGTTTGACACGCGCGCTTGTGTATACGTGTAATAGAAAGCGGCTCACTCGCTGCAATTATATGCGCGACTATGGCGAACGTGACGTTGTACACCGGCGCAATTGACGCGACTCCATGCAAATTATCTCTCTCGCTCTCGCTGCTGCTGCCGATTCTTTCGACGTTTGCTTTTTCAATGCTAATGCAGTGGGATGTGCTTGTGGATTTTTCGTACTATATATAAGAGTATTATTGTACGAAAAGCTCGTGGGTGATCGATAGTGTAACGTAATTAATGGTTTATTCATTGAAGAAAGAAGTGCGTGCGTACGATCGAATGGTAAATTAATCTACATGACATCTATATTTAACATTATTAAAATAAAAACAAAAATGTCAACGATTCACGACGTCGAGTAAGTCAAGGAGTTGGTGATGTGAGGCTTGTTGTCGTGCGGCTGGGGACAGTCTTCCTCCTCCGGATGGAAGAGCGCGTCGTTGATGCGCCTTATCTTCTTAAGCAAGGTTGATAACAAAGTGGACTTGTTGTCTTTGGCCGGCGGTTGGTATAAGACAATTTGCTGGCGCAATGGAACCTGAAGTAAAATGCCCGGAGGTTTAGCCTCTTTATAAGCGTGATCCTTCTCTAGCGAAAACAACGGACACACATAAGAGAGAGAGAACTTGAACATGTTGCTTTGGTTTTGCGATACATATAATAGGCTAATTGGCTTTCGGGCTGATTATTTTGCGGCCTCGAGTACGACCTGATGGCCTTATCAGGCAGAGACATTACACACCATTATCCATTGTAGCGTTACTTTCGTACGCGCGTTTACGAGCTGCGCGGATCCAATCGAAGCTTTTGTTCAGCTTTCACTTCCATCGCCACTGGAACGATTTTCCGAGGACAAAATAAGCAGCCGAAAAGTAGCGATAGCCAAAAAGTGTACATAAACAGCCATGACTCACCGAGGATCTCGTTGTTCTCCCAGCCCCAAGACTTCCGGCCGGTGGTGTCGGGCCAGGCTTCGGGAAGCGGCGAGACCCAGGGCGCCTCCGAGTGCGCCGAGGCCCAGGGCGTCTCCGAGGGTATGACGATTTCAGGCTCGTAGATTTTCCCGTAGTCCTGGCTCGACCAGCCGAGCGAACGCAGCGAGTCGTGACCGCTGCAAATGTCGCGCACCGTAAATGTATAATACATATACTTTCGACGCGCGGATGACGTACCTGTGCAGCGACGTCAAGTCGATCTCGATCTTTGGCGGCGGAGCCGGCTTGGGCAGGAGCACGGTCAACGGGACCGGATAGTAGTGCCGGTGGATGTGATGAATCGGCGGTGGCTGCTTCTTGCCGCCCAACGATTCGAGGAAGTTCATCACCGCTCTCTTCGGGCTTCAAGATAAATCGCTCTTGGTTTTCAAACAATCCCGAACGAAGTTTATTTATAAATACTCCAACACCAGACTGCATAAGCTCTTGCATATCCTTGTCAAAAATATCGCGTCAAAAATATCGCGTCAAAAATATCGGGTTGCAATATTCAAGCAGAACCAAAATTAACGTTCAGAACATCGCACGGTCCGTAACAAAAATCACGTTATCCGCGTCCGAGTCTTGAATAATTCAGCCCATCGCGCGAAACGTGTATAGGCAAACAGCAACAATGTATAAGCGTTGCATAAGGCGAGTGCAGGAAACGCGTTCATCTGCAATCTGCCCGGCGCGCCTGTATTCCGGGGGATTAGTGGATGGCGCCCACTCAGTCAGCCTCACTTAGCGAGTTGCGTGATTTAATCCGTCGATAAATGGCGTGGTAAACCAGCGGGCGGTCAGAGCCGGCGCGCCGTTCCAAAATTAATTCCCCATTAGCGGCAACAAAATCGGCACCAGCGCCGCGCTCTCCCTCGCGCGTTGTAGAACAAATAATTTATAATCCGCGCTACCCGGAACATAATTCCCAGTCAATTATCGAGCGCGCGGCGCGCGGTTATTGCGCGCATTGTCTCCCGCTCACCTCGATCCCCCTTCATTCGCTGTGCTATACGTGAATTATGTAGGTATACCGATGCGTGCGTTTGGACTTACAACTGAAAGAATATGCCCTCGGCGGCGGGAGCGAAGAGCAGGAGCACGAGGAGGAGGCCGCCCAGAAGCTGCAACACAGAAAGGCATATTCGCACTGCGTTATTTACGGCGAGAGCTCGAGGGCGAAACGTAAGCACAGAACACACTGAAGCTCGATCATTACACTCTGTCGAAGCATGACGAGGAGGACGACAACGACGGCGGCAGCAGCGGCGGCGGCGAGGAGCTCGCCACAGTTCTCTGCAGGGCGTCCAACGGCCTCGTGAAATTCATAACAAACTGAGAATGGCCAGGATACCGGCTCGCCTTATAACCGCTCGCTCTCGGTTTTCCTCTCCGGCGAGCTATCCCCCCCGCCTGCGAAGCTGCTCCCCCCGCCATCGGAACCGCTAATATACCGTTATTTTCCGCGGGTGCAGTGTGAGATGTACACATACGCGGCATGCAGCAGCTTCTACCCGCACTTGCACGATTGCTGTAAATTATTGTTCCAACTTTTATTTCTTTCCTGGTAATATTCATCGTTCGCCTATTCTTATTCCCATCGAAGCGCGACGCTTTCCTTCGCCGTTTAAAAATGCGATTTTTGCGCGAATATTCAATTTGCTCGAGGGGCATTTTTAGGCCGTCTTACAACGCGCTCCACGACGGATCAGACAAGTCAATCTCGGCGTCTATCCTTTCATGCGGTCAATATTATTGCACGTCAGCGCGCGGATTTCACGTGTACGCGTTGTAGCCCGCGACGGGTACCGCTGCGGCTCGGGTATACGTATGAGTGAACTCTTCCGCCGCGCGCTGTCATTCAAATGAGCCTCGCGCGAGAAAACGGTCTGGGACACGATTTTCCTCGACGACCTCTGTCTCTCTTTCGCTGGCCTTTCTGCCCCTCATTGTCCCAAGTAGTACATTTCTGTTTTACTAATCAAGGCGGTGTGTATGCGCGCGAAGATTTGTTTCGAAAGCCGCGCGGCTGACCGATTTCTTTGTCGCGGGGCTGAAATACGCCTGGCCATGAAAGTGTCGTCCCGAAGCTCCAGAGATTTATCTGCGTTACTAATGCGGACGCTTGTAACACACACACACACACACACACACACACACACACACACACTGAGTCTCGTGGATTGTAGCAAAGAAGAATATTGACGAGTGTACGCCGCTCGTGTGTACTTGCTGTAGCACATACGGATGAAAATCAATCTCAAGTTTCATTTGATCTTGACGCATGGGTTATAGAGGAGCAGCCATCAATTACAAAGTATCTAGTAGCTCGAGCGCGCGAAGGTATAATAAAACGAGCTAAAGGCAGCAGGCACTGAAGTTTCCATAATGACTGGCTGCTCCTTTCCAGACGCGCGCATTCATTAAGATTCCGCGGATTTTTCTCGATCAAAGTGCGCGTAATGATCGCAGCTTTTCGCCTGGCGATCGATGAATCAAAAGTATAGCCGATGACCTTTGGTCAATATGTGTTTGGGCAAGACCGTGAAAGAGCTGAAAGAGATAGTCGTGTGTGTCGCTCGTACTGCGAGGGATATATTATGCATGTCAGCGCGGCTGATATATTTATGTCTCTACTTAGCCTGACATACATGACGTTGATGCATACGAGCACAGTTCTTACACGAGCAGTGCAAATCTCCGATGGGTATATAGGTGCGCACTCGCGACTAATCGTTCGAGACCCGTTCCACTGGCACAGTGCACCCTAACGATTATGCGCTTGACGTATTGGGAACTTGTCTCGAGGAAAAAATTCGCCGCGGATGACTGATCGGCTTGAAAATTGAATAAACAAAGTACGCCGATATAAGCGATAGAAAAAGACGGCAGCGCGAAAACTTGGATAAAACGCCATGCTCGCGAGCACAGTATCAGCCATATAATATGCACGAGATCGCGGCGCCCGATAACTGGGGGCGCGAGAGCTTTCTCGCGCGCATTCCTAGAAATCCCCGTGAAAGTTGACATTGGCGGAGCGAAAAAAAAGCCCCGCTGCTTTATGGTTTGCCGACTAGGACTTTGAAAATATCAAGCGAGCAGGGTTCAGGAAAACTGTCTCCATATGCGTGCACGCGCGCGCGAGTGGCCTGATTCGATCTAATTCCAGCTTTCCAAAAAACGACCAGTCACTCAGCTCGATCTACTCGCTCGAGGCCGTATCATCGTGGGGACATGTCTCTTATCAGGCGCGAGCCGTCGCGTAATGAGCTCACCGCAGCTGCACATATCCGTACGCGCGAATCCTGCTCGATTCGGCATCGGTGAGAAAAAGGAAGCGGTAAACAGCGGCGGAGGCGCGAGGAGAGCGAAAGGGAAAAAACGAGGAGCACAATCAATTGCCGACGAGCAAGTCCATTGTCGAGTCGAAGGAGGGCTGGTAGCGAGCGAGAGAGAGAGAGAGAGAGATAATAGGATTAAGCTCGCTGGGCACGCGGATGAGAAAGCTACGTAGAATTTCACATAGCGCGAGCATAAGGTAGACTGCCGTCGCCGCCACCGCGAGAGCATTATTAAATAAGCGGTGGCGGCGGCTCCCTCTCTCTCCGGTCATTTGCGCCCTCGTCGCGGCACCGCAGAGCGCGCTGCGCTTATTTATTTTTCCCGCCGGCGGAGACTCTGCGGGGCTGCACAATGTGTGTGTGCGAGTGTGTGCTGCGGCAGCCGAAAGGAGCTTGCGGCCAATTAGCCCGGAGGATTTTAAAATAAACACTCGTTAACGGTACTTAAAACAAAAGTCCCCATCCCGGCCGTTTGATTAAATTAGCCTCTTGATGAGAGGTGCGCGTTTCCCTTTCCCTCTTGCGCTCTGGTTTCGCCCATTTTCAACGCCTCTGGTTTCTCTCTCCGGATTTTCGCCGCTTTCGCGTATAGGACATTATATTGACCAATTGAAGCCAAGGTATATACCGCATGGAACTATTACAGCCGCGTTAAATCAACGCGAGAGTGACGGCTGTATAGCTGTATGTCTCGCGTTTAAGTATTCTTCCCGCGAATCGGGAGAAGTATTATATATAGCCTGTCGCAATAAGTCGGCGGGGAAAGAAATGAGAAAGGCACAGCTCGTCGGCATTGTCATTAGCAGGGGAATACATTAACGAAATTATACCCAATTCGTATCTCTGCCTCAAACGGACATGGAATTATACACGCTTCTTCCCTCGAATAATCCCATTAGCAGAGGGAGGGAAAAAATAATTGCGCAAGCTAGAGTATACAAGTACGTAAACTCTGTATCCGCGCGCGCAGCTCTATACCCGCGGAATACGAAATCGCCTTGTCGAGTCGAAAACTTTTTCTTTCCTCGCGGCAAGAAAGAGCGACGAGGCACGTATTCGTTATCGGTCCAGCGTATACTTAAGGAATATGCTAATAATAATCGCGACGCCGGGGAGAATACGTACGACATACCGCGCGCTCAACTTTCTCCGCGCTCGACGTTTTCGGTAAATGACCCTGCGCTCGTATACTTAATCTGGAACTTGCGGATAAAATGCAATCCGGCCAAAAGTTACGAGAGTCTCGCTTATGCCTCGTATGCAGCTCGCGCGGTCCGTATCCGTTTTGAAGAAATTAAACCGGTCGGCTCTGATTAGATATCGTCGCAGCGCCTGCAGTGCTTAGCTTTCTATATGTCAGTCGGTCTATAGGTATCGTAGCTCGTTATACACACACTTACATTGCCACGCCGGCGCCGCGCGGATAATTAGACACGCGAACCTGTCTCTACATGGGCTGAAATCGAATTACGAACTCGAGCGTGTACAACACCGTTGGGCAAATTTATAGACGGCGACAGATTTTCCTTTTATTTTTGGAAGAAAAAAAAACGTCCTTTAGATATACGTTTCCTTTTAGCTTTTATATATACGCTGCATGCCTGAGAAAATGATAGTGCATATATTATATACATCAATGGCGATTTGTGGATGAAAGGATGACGCTTTTTTATTCGATTATTAGAGGCGATGTGGTTCGATGAGCTCTGAAACTCGCAGCGTTAGCTTTTACGATCTTGCTAAAGTATATCTATAATAGCTAATATAGACGAGCAAGAATATACATTTTTTCAGAGAGCGTATGATCAAAGTAGAGGAGGAGACAGCGAGATTATTTTCAATTTTGCTTGTAATATACACTCGGATTGAGAAAGAAAAATTTGCACGAATCGAAGGACGTAAAAAAGACTGCGATAGTGATTAATAAAGGTATCTATATAATACAGGCGTACAGGTGTATATACACACAGGCATGAAATAACGGACATTAGAAAGCGTTTGTGCGCGGGAAACTCCCTGCGAGCTTGATCGCGCCGTCTATCTACTTTTATCATGTGAAATAAAAACGCAGTTTATTAACCTATACCGAGCAAGAGATTTATAGCTCCTGCGCAGCCGACAGATATCGCAGCCGCGCGTATGCCGGAAATCGCAGCGTATAACTATATATATATATATATATATATATATATATATATATATATATATATATATATATATATATGTGCGTATAGAAAGTTATAATAAGCTCAGCGCACCCAATCAGCGCCAACGTGTTATGGCAATCGCGTAATATCCTCGAACTTGGGAGTTCTGATCTACCTATGCCTATAATATAGCAAGGTGAACATTCAAAGTTGGCCAAGGTAATGTTACAGGAACGAATTTGTAACTGCCAACTTTTTCACGGACGCGCGCGTGCAATCAAGGTCATACAAATGATGAGCGCGCGCGTCACTATATAACGATTATTTACGCCGGCGCCATGGACCATCAATCAATCGCGCGTCGCGTTCAAATAGGACAGCTGTGTAATGTGCATTCGACTTTTAGAAGCGGCTCATTGCTGCAGCGGCCAAAGCGTCGATCCTTATCTTTTATGAAAATCCTATTCGAACGTTTCGGATCCCGATCGCGATCTCGAGATGGATTTCGACGATATCTCGATAATCTAGCGAGTGGAGAGAGTCACGAGTTCCTCGCGAAAAAACCCACAGCCCGATTTATACTTTTCTCGAGACCGGCGATCCCTGATGCAAGAAAAATAAAACAATCAAAAGCAGAGGCATCAGCGCGCTTGCGTCTATCTTTCAACCCCTATATCCAGTATATGCAACTATAAACGACGTACGTATATGTTCAACTCGTCGAGGAGAAGAATCGAATAAATCGACGCGCGTTTTCGGCAACTCCCGCACATCGGGGAGAATAACTCGACTCGGCAGCAGCGCATCATTAGACCGAGTGCGTGGGCGCCCCCGGCTTTATTAGTAAAATCTCTTCTCGCGCTGGCGCTAAAGAAGGGATCGTGCGCGCGCAGCCGCGGAACAAGGACATCCGTCGCTCCCTCGCTCATCTCTCTCTCTCTCTCTCTCTCTCTCTCTCACTCTCATTAAGACGCTCGTTAGACGGACACTCAACCGAATGAGCAAGAGAGGGAGGGGGGAGGGGGTATACACACGCGAGTACGAAATATTCCGCCTTAACAAGTTTCCTGCTCCCTGCCTGCGGCGAGCGACTCACACACACACACACACACACACACACACACACACACACGCGCGCGAGGAGAAAGGAAGTATAGAGCGAGGTTGCCTGATGCGTATACGCCTGCTGTATGTTGCAGCTGCTGCGCGTGATCCCGTTACCTATCGCGAAGGAGATACTACTTAATACGTGCACGATATGGAATAGTTATGCAGTCGCGCGTATACGGCTGCAACTTCGACGTATATTACATATACATATATAGAAAGAAAAGGATACATCCGCGAGCTTGCGGGAGAGGAGCGACACGTAGGTATATATACAATCGTCGTTAGGGCCACGTCCTCGGCGGCGTGGGTGTTCCTTTATTGAACTAATTTTATAGCGGTGTATCTTCGCCGCAACTCTAGAGCGCGGTGTACAGCGGCTCGTGCCTCTTGGAGCGCGCGCGTCTCGCGTACATACGTATACATATATATCTAAGAGCGCCGCTTTGATACGCCTGCAGCAGCCCTATATATATAAGGTCCGCAACTTGCCCCATTACGCGCGTGCGCCGCGCAAATAGCACCGCTTATGCTAGGTGTGCCGCGAATGCATGCGCGGAATATATTACAAACAATAACGCGACAAAAATTGACTCTTAAACGTGTGCAGTGTGTGCGCATTTGAAGCTGACGGGGTCAGTAATGTATATAAAAGCTGCGATATTTGCGCGCTCGTCATCGTCATTGCGCTCCGGCGATGCATCAAGTCAAAAGGCAAATATAAGTGCGCGCGCCGGCTCTAATACTGGTAAAATATTTGCGCGGTCGAGATAACTGCACGTGGGATTCGGCGCCGGGCGACGAGGTCCGGCTAAACTCCGCTGCTGCCGCTGCTGCTGCAGCGGTCCCGTTGAGGCCTGTTACACGGTCAGCTAACAACCCCTTAGCTGCTCCCCCGAGGCTCTCTCTCCCCCTCTCTCTCTCTCTCTCTCTCTCTCTCTCTCTCTCTCGTCTGCTCTCTGCTGCGAAAACTGCGCGCTCCGAGAGAGAGAGAGAGAGAGAGAGAGAGAGAGAGAGAGAGAGAGAGAATCATATACATATATGCTATCAGGTAGATAACGATTGTTTGATCGCCGGTTAGCCCCGGTTTTTCGCCCCCTATATTCCATGCGTACAGCAATTATCGCTCGAGGATGCAGAGTAATTCGGTAAAAAAGTATACGCGAGGATGAAACTTTATATGCGACGCGCGAAGGCGCGAGTCGAAAATAATTGATTTCGCGCGCGCGCTCGCGAGCGATATAAGAGAGATATAGCGTTTTACGGCGTAGCCGCGCTGAATTATTCGAATCGAGTTAGTCAATTTTCGTTTTATGCCGCGCCCGTATTTTGTTACATGAAAAGTACTAAAATGCGCGATAAAAATTTAATTTACCTGCTGCCTGCCACTCGAGCTCCCGATGTTGTATATGACCCAGAGCCGTGTGCACATGTGCGATTTACACCGTGGTATACATCGATCATTGGACTATTTATAATAATGTGTGTAGGTCGCACCTAGGCTGCAATGATGCGGTTCGGGTATATATTTATAATACGATAATCCAAGGGGGCAAATCCAGCCGCGAAACTGATCTCGTGACGCTTATCAATAATTCAAGACGACGGCGGCGGCGACTACATTCGCATGACTAGGATAATTACACACACATATAGCGGCCGTCGACGTGTATACGAATAAGGAATAAATATACAGCCGAAAATTCACGCGCGACAGATTTCTCCGCTAATGCCTTTCGCATTGCCGCTTGGCGTGCGCCTAATGACCGCGAGCGCACTTGGCACTTTGATGGCTCCCTATTATATTTTCTTTCTTTTTTTTGCATCTCGTGTGTGTGCATGCAGCCCTAACGATATATATACCTATTGTGCATACAGTGGCGTTTGAGACTTTTTTCCCCATCGAATTAGCATCGCGCGAAAGTGTGCGCGTGTACATGCAAATGCGTATGTATATGTATAAGCGAATTTTTCGAAGACGCGTGACGTGCGAATATTAATTTCTAAGGTAAACGTGATATTTCATTGGTCAAACACGGGGATTTCAGATTCTCTTCGCATAGTATACACATAGTATAGAAAGCAGAAAGTGCGGAAAATCATTGGCGGTCAATGCTATACGGCTATACCATATATAGCTATATATGAGAAGTAAATATATAGAAGAAGCCGACGATGATCGACCAGATGTTGTACATAATTGTATACACGAGTTGCGTGTTCGCGGCCGTGAGAAAACGCGCGGGTTCATTACGCGAGTTCATTACGCCTGCAGAAATAATCGTAATCGTATCGCTCGAATATTTTATACAGGTATACATTAGTTGGAATATAGGTAAGATATGGCATATCGCGGGAGCATTATATACGAAAAAACGAGTATGGAGCTGGAAAAAAAATTATAAGAAAACCAAGACGCGAACGCATAGCCCGTTAGGACGCGCACACACACACACACACACACACACACACACACTTTGCAAAGAGGGGCTTTATACCGTTCCTCGGGTATTTTCTTAGCGACCGACCCGCAGCGCGAGCGTCTTGTCGCGCATACATACACAATGCATTTATGTATATATGTATACATCGGTTATACGAGGCAGCCATCCAAACAAATTATAACGGTGGACATTGTTTGAAAAATACTCGGCTCACCCAAGCTCTCGCGCATTCGGGAATATAACAAGGGCCGCGCCGGAAAAAGACTGGACATCGTTATTCTGGCCGGAGGAACTGCAGCCTCCGCCTGCGTGTATATATGTATATGTACATCCGAGGGGGTGGAAAAGGTCCGGGAGCTTTACATGCGCGGACTGCTTCTTGCGCTGTATGTCGCATCTCAGCTCGTCTCGTATACTAATAGTGCGATCGACGGAAATTCCTCGGGCACTACTTATATATGGTCATCGACTCTTAAATCGCGATGCAGCAGCATGAGCTGTCGGCTCCTCGCGTGGACGGCGAGATAATTACCGTCCGTGGCTTAACGAACTGGCATAACGTAATAATATGTCCCTTTGCGGGCCGCTTCCTCTACTCCTCCGCCCTTTCAGCCACATCCGCGCACACGTGTATACGTGTATATGCACTGCACACATACCATCACGAGAGGGAGCGGGAGGAGCGCGCGGCAATGTAATCAACATTACGCTTGTTAGTCCAGAGCGCATAAACGGACCGACGACGACGAAGCTTCTGAAAGTAAGGGCGTTTGTCGCCGTGGCGCTTCTCACTTGTCTCCTTATACATATGTACTCTTTTTCGGCGGATAATTGCGCGCGAGGACGGCTGCAGCTTCGACTAACGACACACACACACACACATGGTATCGCATTACCATGTTTGCCGCGATTGCGCCGCTGATCCATCGGCTCGTAATTATCGCGGCGCGATAAAGGCACGAGCTAGCTGTTGCAAAAAGACCGGCTGCGCTTGTCGGAGAGACAAACACTTATACGATGCAGCGTACAGACAGCTCGTGTAATTGGAGGCAAAGTGCTCGGGGAGAGAGAGCTCGCGGGATCGAAGGATGTCTATATATATATATATATATATATGTATATAGAGGCGGCCGGAAAGGGAAGCCTTCTCGGGGCGCATAAGGGCGCGCACTAGGGGTGATTATACGGCCCTCCGCGAGCCTTCCTTTCTCCGAATACATACTTGCCATTTTTCCCTCCATACTTCTTCCGCTTCTTCTTCGTTCTCCCCGCTCACGTTCGGAGCCCGCGGCGAGGACTCCTCGTTACCCACATGCTAATTCCTCGAGAGAGCTGCCTGTGTACGAGTGCATACGCGCTGGAGATGCGCGTGTTTGCGCTGTTGTCTGAATTGTTTTTGTTCAATTCAGTTCAATCAGATAAGCGACGTCTGACCAAGCGCGAACACTATCTACTTGTGGCGGTCAAGCTTTTATTCTCCTTTCTCATACATGATGATCGTTTGCGTATGTTTCTACAGATCAAGTAAAATTCGACGAGACATTCGCGCAAAATAACCGACCGTTATAAAACCGTATGGAAATTACCGCAGCCGGTTGATTATCAAACGCACCCGAGTTGTTTGTTACAACTTTCGTAAATTCGGCTTTTACCAAAGCGCATCCAACCCAATTTGTATTATATAAAATTAAGCATATAAAACATAGCTCGTGTAGTAAAAATTTATGAAACATCTCCAAGCCACCGAATTAATGCGAATTAATTTAATATTAACAATCGTGAGGGTGATTCGATATTTATAAATAATACTGTAATTGCTGGAGTGAAAAATTCTGTGCGGTAACGCGTTGTCTCTTTTTTTGTAGATGTTTTCAAACTTTCGAGGTGCAGTACAAGAAGATATCTTGGACCACAGAAGGATTTTCGTATTTACCCTTGCTCATAAGCCTATACGTGATACGTTGTAATACCGAGAAAAGGTGGCAAGGTATATCTTCAGGACGAGCTAAAGAGACGGGGAGATTCGCTATCTTTAGAGCCTTGATCCTCTGCATTAATACATTCCAATATTTGTACTCCAGGACGTTATCGTGACCACTATATGGAGGGAAGGCCTATATATGTGCGGGGTCGACGTCTAGGCGCGCACACGTATATATAGAGGGGTAACGAAAGCCCGGCGACCTCGCGCAGCCCTCGAGGCTCGCTCGCTCGCTCGCTCGCGATCGATTCTCACCAATTATTAGTTGCCTAACTGTTGCCGATTGGAAGAATAGGTTTGATAGAATTGCGGCTCTATGCGGAAAATTAAGCCAGGAGAAGCAGCCGGCGGCGGCGGCGGCGGCGGCGGGCTAGCTCGGCTCTGCTGCAGCGAATTTCGCGTCCGCCCGCGCAGTTTTCTGCTGTCGGGTACGGACGTCGGGGCATTTTTGTTCTACCTCCGCCGCTACTGCTAGACTGCTCCGATCAAACAATCATCGCACCCTGCCACTCGTGAAAACCTTCTCTGCAATAACGCTCTCATTTTTTTCTCCTGAAAAAACAAGTGTTTTTCTTCCCCGCTTCATGCGAGCTCTCGCAACGCGAGACATCTCTAGTCCTTCTATTTCTTCCGCGTATCATCGCAGTCGAGGCATGATTTTTTCTTCTCTTTTTTTTCCTTCCAAATAAGCACGTCGAGTCAGTCAAGGGGAAATCGGAAATATAAATTCGCCTGCACGTTCTCGCTCGTCGGCAGCTCCCTCCGCGCTCTTGTCTCGAGACTTTCGATGCCGCTGCCGAGAAAGAGCGAGGAAGGCTGGCTGCGGGTAGCAGGTACTCACAGTGAGTCACAGGAGTCGAGGGAGGAGCCCATACTGCCGGGGCACACGTACGTCGCTAATCCGTCACTAACGAGCCGGTCTCCCTCACTCTCTCTCTCTCTCTCTCTCTATATATATATATATATAACTACGCCGACATCGGCGTAAAGTGCCCGGCCGCCGCCGGAGGACGGCTGCTGCAGTCGCGCCTTTAACAAGCGGCGAGCTCGAGCCATCGAACGAGGCGCACTGTATACAGTTGATAATGTATGCACGCGTGAAGCGTTGCGGGAAAACGGGGAAACGCGATAGCGAGAAAAAATTAGAGCTTTGACGTATAAAGGACAATACAAAGCAATCCAGTCTACGTCGCTGATGCTGCGGCTCCGGGCTGATTGAGGCTTGCTTCGAGGGGGTTAGCGGATCCTAATTGGCAAATCCTCATCCCGACAGCCGGCTGCATCCTTCTCCTTGACTCCCTCCGTTCCCTCGTCCCGCTGCAGCAGAACACAGATAGGGCGCGCGGGCGCTATATAGTGCACCCGGGCTTTCCTCTACATGCGCGCAGTGAAGAAAAAAACTTTTCCCGGCTAATCAACGGCCAGTTTTGTGTAGATACACAGAGAGACCAGCCGCGGCGGAGGGAAAAAAGCACCGAGCGCGCGGTTATTTTGAATTCTGCCGCAGAATAAGAACAGAAGGACATATACTGAGGGGCCGCGAACGACTTGACTTTTCGCGCGCGGTATTTTCAATTAAATTCTTTCGAGCTCGGAGGAGCAGCCAGCCAAGCCGGCGAAATAAAAGCCAAGCGCGTCGCCCTCGAGGAGCCTGATACATAGAATCTAATGATTAACCCGCACACGCTCGACTATACTTCTTTCCTCGGACTATACACGTGTATATACGTATAGCGACTCGGCCTTCGCGGCTTTTGGCTTCTCCTCCGCGGGCGGACTAACGCGTCCCGAATTCATTAGAGCTGGAGCTTGAAAACTGCGAACGAAATTAAAAGCGCTCTGCGGTGTCGTGCGTTATCGCGACCGAATACCGCCGGCGCTTTTTATCCCCCGCGGTTCGCGTTATTTTTCCTATGCTAAGGAGCAAGCGTTATTCTTTTGGAAAACCTTCGAAAGCCGCACCCAGCGTATACAGCTGCGGCTTGAAAATTGGTATACGAGGCGCGAGTGTGTGCGTATCGTGCAGTATGCGTGCTGGGAGCACACCACGGCCTACGTTTGAATTATAAATGCGTAAGACAAGCTAGATAGTGAGCTTCGCTAATAATAATAATATGATACGGTCGATAATTCGGCGATGGGAATTCGTTTGCCGACGAGTATGCGCGTATAATGTATAGCGCACTTAATGTCACAAACACAGAATGGTTGATGTTTGTCGACGTTAAGGAAGATAAGGCTCGGTTGATGGGCGATAAATAATTAAGCGGCAGTAAGTATATAGGTATAAGCCCAGGTACGCCGCGAGACTCGCACTCTTTGGGCCTACAGGCATCGAAAACGCCCGGTAAGTGGATCCCGAGAAATACGCGATTTACATGAGCGCACGTCTACGTGAAATGATTATTCGGCCGGCGCATGTAGACGGGAGCCCGAGATTCATGAGGATGTCTCGGCCTACAGAAGCGACCGCGCGTATAATATATTTGCGTGTTTTTTCGTCCTCTTTATCCCAGGGCGATTACCGACACGCGAGCCCCCTCTATAATGTTTCTTTTTCCCAGGAACGAATCCCCGTCGTCGTCGATCGGTTGGTACGAACGTTATATATATACACACGCTCGGAATGATTACGCTTTCATCGAGTCGCTCGCAAGAAAAAGAGGCGGAGGAAGAAAGTGCAGGCTTGAATAGAAGGAAAATTAAGTAGCGCGTAATACCAGGACGACGATGCACGAGCAAGCCGCGAGAAGCTGTTATATATTATATATAGCATCGGCGGCTAATGGCAGCGGAAGAGAGATGCGGTGCAGTGAGAGAGAGAGAGAGAGTGTGCGAATCTGGTACAGGTTAAGGTGAAACATCAAGTTCGGAACACGGTATTGCACTCGACGATGTCAGGCCAAGAGGGATGAGGTCCTGCAGTAGTCGAAGCTCTCTCTCTCTCTCTCTCTCTCTCTCTCTCTCTTCGCCAGTGTGTACAGCGGGAGCTTGACAGTAAGGCGCAGCTGTGCTATACATATAGTATCAACAATATTTAAGCCCTTTTTACGAGCGCGATCGAAAGTTTACACCTTTACGACGAGGACGAGGACGAGCTGATATGCGGTAACACACAGCAGCGCAGCGGCGGCGATAAATCAAGGCGCGCGGCGGCTAGCCTTCTGAAAAAAATCGATTCGTCAATTACACACACCCCCCTATATATGCGTCGTCCGGATTTTTCCTCCGCGCGCGCACCTTCGCGCGGTGTATATATCTATATATATTTATTGTTTATCATGATTAGCGTCAAGCGATGCATCAATTAGAGCCGAAAGAGAGAGGGAGGCATCAGCAGCAGCAGCAGCAGCAGGTGCAGTGGCCGGTGTGCGGCTCCAAAGTCTGTGCACTCGCTCCCTATCCGCGTGTAAACATCCAGCTCCGTGTATACACGCATATAGACACACACGTACAGAGGGGCCGGCGGATATCAGACGCTCGGCTAAAAGCTAAAAGCTTTCCCATATTTCATTAGTTCCTCGCCGGTCTGCCAGAGTGAGAGAGAGAGAGAGAGGGGGGGGGGAGGGGGTATACGCAGGGGGTGTGTTCGCGCCCGTGTGTGTATACGAGGCCGCGGCGCGCTAAATCCTAGCGCGGCGGGGACCAAGAGCCAAGCGCAGCCGGGGCGGCTGTATTCGATCTGCGCGACGTCGCGCAGCAGAGCCACTCGAGCCGCTGCAGCAGTCGCTCTCTACGAGGCCTATCGTGTCCTACCGCTAATTACCCTCCGCGCGCGCGTACGTGCTGTATATATACATACGCAAGCTTCAACCCCCGCATCGGCTCTCCTTTTTTTCCTCCACCTCCTCCTCCTCGACAAGCGGCCGCGCAATTAAATCGTAATAAGCGCGAGAGCGCAATCCGAGAGCCGAGTATACGCAGTGCGTGCTCTGCGCAGGGCTAATTAATGAAGACTGCGAAAATGTATAAGCGCGGGGAAATGGCCTTATTCGGCTCGACGGTACAATGTGTGTGCGTGTGCGTGTGCGCGCGCGCGCGTATAGGTGTAGGTAGAGAGAGAACGCGTGCGACGCGCGAGCGCGCGCTGTATAATGGGCTCTGCCGCCTCCTCCGCCGCGCCGCTGGATAAAAAGATGGCTCGACCAGATTAGAATGTAATTCAATTTAGATTCAATTATTGATACGCGTTTTAATTAATATCATTAAACTCGGGACTTTATGTGAGCGCGAGCGCGCAGCTGGTCTATACATATGTGTATATAAAAGCTTTTTCAGCTCTCTCACGCAGCTCTTGAGGACGCGCGACGCAAATCAGGAGAAAGAAAGAGCGGCCGATGATATTTTTTCGATTCCGCGGGGCAAGAGATTAAAGCGTGTCGGGGCGGAGTAGCCTAATGAAAACGAGTCGGCGAGTCGAGCCCTCGAAAAGGTCCGGCTCGCGTGTATGGAAAAGCGATCTTTGTCGTCGAGGGCTATATAGACGTATACGTGGATATATATATATGTGTGTGTATATATATAGAGAGAGAGAGAGAGGGGGAGAGAGAGAGTGAGAGAGAGAGAGAGAGAGCGAGAGCTTGTAGAGACAGACACGAGTCCGACCCCAATTGTGTCGACATCGGGAGCGCCGCGATCGGTTTTGCAGACTGACGGCCCGCGCTGGCGCCGCGATCGACGATCAACGATTTCCTCAAAGCGCCTCTAGTTCCAGCAGAAGAGAAAACGCAAACACGGGCGGGTCGGGATTAAAGGGATCGGTGCTCCTTAATTATGCATCGCCAAGTGTCTACCCCCTGTGTTATACCTAAAGCTATATATATGTACTTTATCGAGAGAGTCTTATATCGGCGCGCGCAAAGTATTTCGCGATGAAAATGTTTTTTCTCACGGATAAGTATATGCATAGCCGTATCGCGCTCATCGGTCCGACGTCGCCGCGGGGTATAGAAAGGTCAGTTTGAAAATTAATTAACGCTTGCGAGAGCTCGCTGCCGCCGCCGCTGCTGCTGCTGCATTCTCCAGGCAGGTACTCGAGACTAATTAGACCGACCAAGAGGTATTGAAACATTGCAGAGCTTGCGGCGGCCGGCGTACAGCGCCCGGGCTGCATATAATCCATATGGGCGTCTGTACGGCCCCCCGGACATGTATGGCGGCCCGCGTGGTGACGGAAAATTCCCTGGATTTTCAAGGGAGAAGAGCCCGATAGCGAGTGCGCGCAGCCCTTATTAGCGCGTGTTCGACATACTCAATTCATGCCTGTCCTCGTTCATACACTCGCGCCGTGATAGTGCGTCTCCGTATGTACACCTATGTACGCTGGTGTGCGCGCGCGCGTGTGTCTGTGTGTGTGCGCGTGTGTGTGTGCATAGGTGTATATATGATGGACGAGGCGAACAATCCGATTAAATCGATGACTGCAGCCGCGGGTAAAAACAACGGCCCCTTTTTTCCTCAACATCGAAACGTCATTCGACGCTCGCCTATATAGCCTCGTGTTATATACCTACTGTATAGTACTTAATCTTCTTTGCTGCACGAGCATCGCCGAGTGATCTCGCGCTTTTTGTTCCGAACATTACCGTCCTTGCGTTGCATTTCCATCGATCGAATAAGCACCAGCTACATAGCTATATAGCCGCATTGTTCTTCTGCCTCTCCCGAAAGGCTAACCACGCGATTATAATTCTTTCGCTCGCGCAGCGCGCGGTAGAGTGTCGGGCCTAAAAAAGCTCGAAATTAATGATGCCCCTCCGCGCATTAGCGAAGTCGCCGCAAGAATTCCCCTTAGAACGCTCAGCTCCAGGCCGCGTGAAAAAGAGAGCCGCGACGACGACTCGAGCGAGCGAGATGAAAGGATGGTGAAACATTTTTTTTTAATAAATAAATAAAAGGAGAACTGCGCGCTCGCGAGAGCCTCGTTACTGCCGCACTCTTTCTAATCTTAATGATGTCTGAATTGTCATGCGCGAATATAAGGGACTGGAAATTAAAAGCACGCGGAGAGAAAAGGCGCGAGGAAGCGTTTTGCTATTCCTCGAGCCGCTCTGTTTCTCGCTGCGTATGCTCTGCGTAAATGTAACTTACGTGAGCTGCGTAAGCTCGAAGCTCGAGCAGGATCGACCGAAAATTCAGTTATTTTTGAAATCGCGAGAATTGTTCCTCAAGTCCCATCCGGGAGTACATCCCAGACATACGGGCACTGCATCGGTCACGGTTCCTCGTCCCAAAGAGACTGCACCCGCACCGAAAATGACAGGAAAAATCACACAGCGCAACCCTCGAACTTAGACCCTCAGGGCAACTGTTCTCCCTGCCTATAGAAAATGTAGTGTACCACAGCCATCAGCGAGGCGCTTGCATGTTTATCGCTCAAAGATACTGTATAGATATAAACGACGATGCCATAGAGATAGACGAGGAGGCCTTTACTCTACTCGAAGGCTGCGCATAGTTGGCCGAATAGCTCGGGCAGCCGCCGAGCAGCTATTCTGCGGCCGGTCTTTATATATTCGCGAATCGCGACTGCTTCTCGCAGTTTACAGTGCAGTAGGGGGTATACAAGAAGGAATTCGCGGCGAACTCGCCGATTTTGCGGGGATTATACAATAGACGGATAGACGTGCACCGAGCGCGAATTACTCGCCGGCCGGAAACTAGCCTGGAATTATGAGCCGACGAGATGCCGGACATTCAAGATCCTATATGAATATATAATCCCCCCTCTCCCTCCCTCACCGAGCTATTGTTAATAACTTCGAGAGATGCGTATAGACGCGCGAGGAAAAAGCTCCGATCGACGCTCTGAGAGCGTGCACAAGTCGCGGAAATTACTCGAATCAAGGTTCACAGTCGCGTTTCCTTTGTTCCGTCCTCAGCTCCGCGAGAGCTGCATAATGACTCGCGCGAGCAAAGGGCTCTGCTAATACGCGCGAAAAGAGTACAGAGTCGGTGCGTCACAAAAGCCGGGGCTGCAGTGCTGCAACCTCACTACCCCGTTAATTGGCACTAATTACGTCCTCTAATTATTGTACTCCGCCTCGAACCGCGAGAGGCTCACATTTACTCTCTCTCTCTCTCTCTCTCTCTCTCTCTTGCGAGCGCGCGAGAGCCGTTTCAGCTACTCCCACCGCACATCGGCGACGAGCGACGTCGGGGCAGGGAGGGAAAAAAATCATCGAGGATCATATTTGAGAACGTTCTTTTTGCGTGGCACATATATGTTTTGCATAACGTCGAAAGCGTCTATACTACACCGCGATGTATCGCTTTTCCACGGAGCCGCGTGTGTATTATATACGTTATCCCCGCAGAGGGACTGGAAATATAAAGGGGTCTTATAATGCACGCAGAGAGCAGCGCTCACTAGCACAGCAAGAGCGGCGGGCGGAATTCTCAGAAGTTCATTTAATTACCCGGAGAGAGCACGGCCACTTGTGATTATACCTCCTCGTTTTTTCTCGCTCAAGCCGCGCATTGAGATTATATTTATATAAAGCTCCGGTGCATTCGGTAAGCTTTGATGTTTGCTCTCTCTCTCTCTCTCTCTCCCTCTCGGTGCAGGTAGCTTGCGTTTCTCTCGAGAGCCCCCCCCCCCCCTCCTTTCTGGCATTAATTAATAAGTAGGCGCGCGATGCAGCGGCTTGGGCTAAATTTTTCAGCGCCACGACTGAGAGGAAGGCTCGAATTTGCAAATATAATTTCTGTGTCTCCGCTGCGCTATCTTTCTCTGAATTTTTCAGCTTCCGCGCGCTGTGAAGACGAAACTCGTCAACTATATAATTCATGCAAGATAGCGCAATTATAACAGCTGAGTCGCGCAGCTGCGGATCTCGATGAATTTGTCTGGAAAAAATTCAAATTATTGTTGTACGTCGAGCGAACCCCGAGAAAAAGGCTGCTTCGCGAAAGAGTTAAGGCAGAATAAGTAGGAACATTTATACGCAAATCCGCAGCAGCGCAGAGGACGATCGGACTTTCTACATAGCTCCCGTTATATAATACATCCCCCGCAGTCGGCCCTTTTGCCCGAATAAGCTCGCGCTCGTATAGCGAACTGCGAGTATGCTATTATATAGAGTCGTTGCACGTCATGCAGACGCGGGCATTTGAGCTGCTCCGGGAATAATAAGGCTTTTTTCTCTGTAGGTACAGTATACGTAGAGCGAAGGCAGACTGTTATTTTCCGAATTCCCGGAACCGGCCAGCGGGAACAAACTTGCCGAGGACGAGCGAGCCGAGCGGTATGACAATCCGAGCTGGCCGTACACCCTGTACACGTCCTTCGGCTATAATTCCTTTTTACATCTCTTGCCTCGAACCCCTCGCCGTGCGTTCATGTGGATGGGTGTGTATATACGTGTGTGTGTGTGTGTGTGTGTGTGTGTGTGTGTGTGTATACACACTGATGCGGACTGAACTGGCTCGTTTTTTCGCAGCATAAGTAGCCCTCGAAGTAATTGCGCCTCAGTAGTCCGCATCAGGACTTTTACCTTTCAGAGCGATATCGCTCGAATGAGACTGCACGCGCTCGTATGGACTGCCATATCTTTTTCGTGTAAAATTCGCGGGCGCGATAAAATTTAGTACAGATTATTAAGTGTAGCGAGTGTCGTTGAACGGACTTTATTGGGAAGAACACGCACGATGTATCAAAATCTAATACACTATAATAATATAATGAGCCAAAGTTTTTGCACACCGTAAAAAATTCGAAATTCTTCATTGCCCGCCCCGCGGTATACCTGCATAATAGAGCGTATAAAATTGGATACCCCACAGCAAAGTATTTCGATAATGTGCTGTAAAAAAAATGCGCGTGCATAAAAAAGACGAGTGTATAGCTCGTTCCTCCGTCCGATATATATATATATATATATATATATAGAGAGAGAGAGAGAGAGAGAGAGAGAGAGAGAGAGCAAGAGTCGACAAAGCTCAGGGTGGCTCGTATATAGCAGCCCCGCGATATATACACACAGCTCGGCCGCCCCCTACGACATAGTTGCAAACGGAGAGTTTAATTAAAAAAGTCTCAGGGCATAGACTTGCAGAGTGCGCGCGTGCGGGTAGAGAGAGCCGCTTAAAGTAGGTCCGAGGGAGTATACGGTATAGGCGCTCGGTTCCTCTCCTCCTCCACCTCCGCCTCCTATACATCCGCGCCGCACGGCAGCCCTTGTCTCAGCCGCGCGCGCGCACAAAGAACGCCGATGTATGGCCACGTGTATATGTGTGTATACGTGTATATAAGTGTGTGTGAGAGAGGAAAAAAGAGCGTTGCACACCGTGTGATTTTTTAATTACGGACTGTCCGGCCTTAATTAATCGGATTCTCCGAAGCCTCGACTATGCAGCCGGCATGTAAAGAAAACTTGTCATGCACTAATCGAAAGTCCGATAACTGAAGAATTTTACCCGCCCCGACGACGACGCCTCCTATCTATATCTATATATATATATATATATATATATATATATATATATATATATATATATATATATCCTATATTATATATCGTCAGCTCTCTAATGAAATATTCCGCCGTTTTTTGCTACAGCGGCTCCGCTATGCTGCTCTATATAAAAAAATCGTGATATTTTAATATATCTTCGATATAACTACATCATCCATTTCTAGAAATCACGGAAATCCCAAAGGTTCTTCTCCGAATCCGCAGTATAGAGAGGCAAAACCATAATCAATACAGCTAGGTATAAAGCCTTGATTGCAGAAAATTCACGCAGATCTATCGAGTCGCGCGACGCTAATTGCGCGGGAAAGCCTAATTCAATAAGCGCCGCTCGCGCGCTCACGTATATAGAGAAGAAAAAAGCGGCTCTGCGGTGCAGCTCTGCGCGCGCGCGCGGCTCGTCCAACTTGGATCATTCTGCTTCTCGTTCGTTTCCCGCACTCGCGCTCGTTTTCGGCCTTCCTTCCTTCCTTCCTTCCTCTCTCTCTCTCTCTCTCTCTCTCTCTCTCTTCCGTCCTCGACTATATGTACATCACAGTACCCTCTGTGCCGCCTTTATCGACCCTCCGACGTCGTCGTCGTCGACGGCAGCAGTACCGCGCCGCGCTCGGTTTACTAATGAGTAAGCATTGAGGTGGGACAATGCTCGGCAAGTTCGTTTTGTGCCTAATTAATGAAATAACGCGACGAGGCAGGAGAGGAACGCGAGCCGTCGCCAAAGAAGAATAAGAGGGGAGGAGAATGCACGCAAAACGCTTACGCGGCTGTGTATTATTATAGCGCGAGCAGCTCAGCCGACTTGTACTCTCGCTCCTGCAGCCGCGAACTGTATAATCAGGCTGTTCTTCTTTTCTCCCTCGTATAGCTAGCTTTCTACGGGTTCTATTTGCCGCTCGTTTGCTTTCTTCTATAGATACATATATCAAATGAATTAATCAAGCCGATATAGCGCCGACTGAACGCTCGCGATCGCGCGGTGGAGATATCGCGTGCGGAAAAGTAAATCACAAGTAAATCACCCAAGTCGAATCGACGATTCCTCCTCGATTATTAATCCGCGAGCCTATGATATAGACGCGCATTAGCCTACAGGTGAAATCGGTATAACGCACACGCACACACATATACGATTCTCGATGAGCTTTTGAAAAATTTCATTCATCGTCCGAGCTTGCAGAAGATTATAGCGCCGCCGCGAGTGCAGCAGCTGAGTGGCACTGAGGGCCACTAGTCTACACTCGGGAGCTGTGTGATCTTCCGCAAGCGCGCAGGGACGATGATCAAGTGGCCGGATATTTTATTCGCTCGAGCGATTATTCCGCGCTGCGCACTCTGCTATGATCTAATCTGCAAGGCCTCTTCAATTGGCCATTTTTTCTTTTTTTAATAAGATTCTTTTTCGGAAGCTTCCCACACGTGGCGCTAACTAACTCGCGGGGAAGGATATATATATATATATAAGCCCTTCGAGAGGTAGAGAGAAAACTGGTCGTTCAGAAGCCCATTCGCCTTCCTCTCTCTCTCTTTCTCTCTCTCTATATATATATAATCAAGCTCACTCTCTCTCTCTCTCTCTCTCTCTCTCTCTCTCTCTCTCTCTCTCTCTCTCTCTCTCTCTCGCGCGCGCGCGCGCGCGCTCTTTACGTGACCGCGCGACTCCCCAAAGCCGATAGTTCGTGCGCGCGAGAGCTTCGCTTTTCACCCCTATATCGCGCGCAATCAGTTCCCGTAATGCCACGATTCAGGCTTCATCAGGGCAGCCATTTTCCTGACACCCCTTATTACCGCCATTTTGTCGACGCTATCAACGCACACGAACTGTGCACGCGCGCGAAATCTGTAGTAGGCGCTACATCGCGCGCGGAACATTTGTGTGCGGAACTCGCGTACGTACATACCTATACACGCTAGCTGCTATATGTGCGTGCACTCTCTCTCTCTCTCTCTCTCTATATATATATATATATATATATATATATATATATATATATATATAGCGAGAGCTTTTTCATCGTCGAGCGAAACTCGCTAAAAAAACACGTCCGATGTATCGATGAGCTAGAAGCGCTTGAAAAAAATTGACGCGAATTTTTTCCGTGACTGCGGGGCGCACGCGTCGAGACTTGATATTGCTTGTTCGTAACACCGATATATGCGCGAGCGATGAAATTATGGTTTGAACTACACGTGCTTTTTTTCTTCAACTGTTTATTTTTTCGTTTATTCATGCATTACAAAACATTGGTAACATAAGGGAGTGCACCATCAGTAGTTGTTTTCACACCCAGTTGAAGAGTCTGTCCTTGTTGCGAACGATACACTTGACACTGACTCCACTGTGGCAACTGACGCGGAAGCACAGTCCCTCGCGGTCGGACGTCTCGAGGCTGCGGATTTCGTTTTCCGCGCAAACGTTGTGATCCAGCAGCTCGATTACATCGCTGACCTTTCCCTCCGCGTCGACTATTCGCATTCGTACGACGAGTGTGTCCTGATCGTACAACACTTGGTGCTCAGCCTTGCCGATCCAGAGAACGATCACACCACCCTTCGGTAGGTTGTGCAGTTGCAGACTACGTCTGTCTTCATCCACAGGCACGACGATGCTTTCGTCAACCAGATCTTTCAGGTCTGCATCCACGAGACTGCAAATCAGCGTTTGATTGGTCTCCTCCTTACAGAGACTGATCCTACCTGCACTTGTCGAGTAATGATCGATACCGGACCACTTGCTGCTGGCAAGGGACTTCAGGTCAGAGTCGAGCTTCTGAATCAAGATACTGCGGCCGTTTGGAAAAATTTGCGTGTAGATGAAGCCCGATGAAGGAACGTTCTTCGCCACCGAGCTGATGCTCCATACGTCGGATGCAACTGTCAGCTGGGTATCGTTGCTGAGGCTGACTGCCTTTCCCGTGTGGCCCTCGTAGCTACGTCTGCAGATCCTGCCTGGTCCGCAGTATCGATCATCTTTCAAAAAGACGTCGAAGGTATAGTGCTGAGCGACGAGAAAAACGGTCTTGTTCAAAACAACCTCGTCCAAGGCGATGTCCTTAATGATGCTTAAACTGCATTGATACCGTTCGTGAAAAGAATAGATACGAAAGTTTGTCTGCCGATTCGTGACGTCCTCTTCGACGAGCGCGACGACGGCGTTGCCGATCGCCGATCCCACCACCTGAAGCGGATCCTTGACTCTTTTGTGATCGACGAACGAGATTAGACAGTCGCTGGCTGTCGACTCCAAATGGATGGTCTGGCCGTCGTTGGAGAACCAGACGTGAATCAGCTGGCCGTTGATATCGGTGACGAGAGGCATGAAGGTCGAATCGCTTCTCTGAATTGTCCACTCTTCGGTAAGGTCATTTTTTGTCAGCTTCGTGAACAAAGAAGTTTGCCGACCAAACTGATAATAGAGACCGAAGCTTATCACGCCGAGACCACTTAGTAGCCCGAGAATCAATAGAGTCGATGCCAAGGGAGACATGTCGAATGTGTTTATCTGAAAAGAGTTAATAATTATGTGGAATTTTATTTTTATGTTCAATAGCCGTATATATTCAGTATATATTCAGTATATATTCAGTATATATTCAGTATATATTCTCAGAAAATGAATCGAAATGTCTTAATTAACCTCGATCAATGCTTTCCAAAACGAATGTATATATACATGTATAAAAATCTGAACCTACCGCAAAATATCGATGTTCTTTTAAACGATTGAAAACTACGAATGCTTCTACATAACCTATACAACACTACACTCTGCAACTCAACGTACACTGGTTATGAATAGTATTTTATCTCTCGTACATACTCGTCAGGTCAAGCTATATTGAACGTTGATACCACACTGAAAAAAAAGCTTATTGCATTTAAGTATGCATATTTTTTAAAAATTGGATTTTTTAAAAGTAAAAAATATTTATTTGTTTTCAATACCGAAATTTTAATATTAGTAAATATTTTCTTCAGTTTACTTGATTTTTCCGCCAAAAATAATGTATTGAAATCAAGCATAGATTTACTTAAGATAAATATACTTTTCTTAAATATAATAAATGACTTTTTAAAATCCATAAGACCAATTTACTAAAATGCATTCAATAACTACTTAGTAAATGATTTACTTAAATTGTATGGCGAATGTTTTGAATTTAATAAATATATTTTTAACATTGACAAATTTGTAATTAAAAAATAATTAGTAAAAATTAGTAAATTTTTTATTATAGTAAATATTTATTTTTTCTGTTGCAACAAAATATTTTTTAGGGCAAAGCATTTTAACTTTAAAATATGCATTTTTATAAATACTATTATGCAAATAAATATTTACTTGATCATAAGAAATATTTGTTATCGTAAAGAAAATAAATTTTTGAATAATTAAGATGTTACAGTCAAAATATTTATTTGTTTTTAACAAATATTCAACTTGATGTAAGTTAAAATTTATTGTTAACCAAACACAGTTATTTCTTTTTTTTCAACATTTTTTTATGAAATCTAATATTGGAATTTAAACAATATTTTTTTAATTTATCATTCGAAAGCACTTGATATACTTGGTAGAAGTAAATATTTATTTGCTTAATCATACTAATTAAATTAAAAAATTATTCTGTTTTAATAATCGGACACGGAATTTCTGTTATGTCACATTCGCGGAACTGTTATCACAACAACCGCAATCGTTCCATGCTCATCTCGCTTGCAAGGTATACATGTACCGGGTGGTACTTATGTAGGTACCTTTAACTTCGCACGCATGTATACATTCGCCGCTTATGTCTGACGACGAACGAGAAATATTGCTATTGGCTGCTGCAAATCTCGCCAGCCAATCACTGTCCGTGCCGTACTCGATGACGCAGCATGAGCGAGACACCGTAGCCGGATGAACAGTCGCTAGGTAGCAACCGCCAACGGCGCCGAACACGTTGCCGCGGATTCGCCTTATTCGCTCGGCTCGTCGAGACTTTACCGCCAACGTCGCCGAACACAAAGATGGTTACCGACCTGCTAGTTGCTCACGCGTGCAAAGGCTTTTTATATTTTGCCGAGTAACAACGCTTTACGAAAGGACAGAAATACCGAGAACGTATTGGAGGCGCCAATCATAGGAACAAAGGAACCATGGCGGACGAAGAGGTTATTAAAATATTGGACGATTTAGGGCTGGAAGATTTGGTGGAAACTTTCAAACGTAAGTTGTTCTTAAAATATATAATGACTAACTTGTTCAGACACCGGCATAAACAAAAACCTAGCTTTTAACAAAGATTTACTAAATTCAAAAAAATATTTGCGATCTAGTAACCACCAACAACCGTGCTTTTCTTTTTTCGTTTATTTAATTAGGGAAATCAATGTTGGATTTGTATTTTAGTGATCTTTACGGGGCCCTCAGTACTTATCTCACATAATTACATTTTAATTCATAGTAAATTAATAATAACGAATGCATGGGTTTACTAGATAATAGTAAATAATGACTAAAATTTAGAAACTATTTACTTCAAAATCGTTAGTAAATACAAATTATGACTAATAATGTGCACGTGTGTTTACTAAACAATTGTAAATGTTTATTGAAATTTAGAAAATATTTTTTATCCTTAAAATCTTTAGTAAATACAAATTATTGAATCGTAATAAATGGGATCAGATCAATGTTTTTTATGATAAAAATTCTTCTATTAATGGCATATTATAAACTACGTTTAATTAAAATTTCGTTAAGGGCAATTCAGTGTCATTTCAAAAAAAAATATTTTTTTCTCAGATAACAAGATAACTATGGGTATCTTACCAAAAATGAATGAAACTTTAATAAACGCCTTGATACCAGCCATAGGTGATCGAGCTGTATTTCTCGATTTTTGGAATAAGAATTTTAATAAAAATCAGTCTAATGAAGGTAGCAGTGAAAAAGCAAGTAAAAAAAGGGTAAGCAATTGCGCGATAAACAAAACATTATTTGGAGGTAGTCCATTGTTGTATTTTTTACTTGAATTATTACAAATTCACCATAGCGTCCTTTATATTTTTCGTTTGCTTGGAATTACCGTCGAGGTTCTTTAAAATTGAATAAATTTTTTTTATTCTAGAAAGAACGAAATCATGATAATGCTAGTAGCTCAGGTCCTCCAGCTAAAAAGGTTTCCAACGAAGAAAATAATAGCATCGTTATAAACAAACCTTTAAGCAACAGCGTTTTTGCTGTAGAAACAATGAAACCTTTGGATACCTTGTTTGAAGAAAGTGATTTAGGTAGACAAGTAGTTCGAAAATATGAACTCAAGAATGAGCTAGAGAATAGCGACAGAAGTAAGGTTTGCAATGTCATTATCACTGACTTAGTCAATAGAAAAATAAGGTGGAATTTTTGTTTTATTATTTTTTTTTTAGTCGTTTAAACATTAATTTATTATTTTATTGATTTTGTAAATATGGTAGGTTGAGGAACGAAACTGCAGCAGTTCTTGCTAAGATGATTGTAAAAAAATTTCCTACAGAAGTAGAGTCAGTATATTACAGACCCCCTGTTTCCAAAATTAAAAACGTAACAAAATCAGGTGGTCAAAATCGATCAAAACCATCAGGTGGAAAATTAATGAGTATGTTTAGAAACAGAAAACACGAAGAAACGAAATTATCCAAATTATTACTCAAAGAAAAGGATGATAAAGATAAGATAACGCAGACTGCTAATGGTAATTATTTAGTAATTATTAGTAATTGTAGAAATTGTTTAATGCAGTCTAAAATTGAGTTAAAAATTTTTAGAATCTAATGATCAAGCTTCAATTCAAGAAAGTGTGGATTGGTTATCCGTTAATGTTGTACCATGGGAACTCGTAATTGAGCATTGGAAAAAAACCTGCAAAATACGTTGCGACGAGTTTAAAAACTCAAAAGATAAAAATTTAACCAATTTTTATAAATCCTGGAAATTATACGAGCATGTCCAAGGATATGAATTGATAAGTATTGATTTTGAGTACTTGAAGCTCACAAAAATGTTATTAAATATAGAACTTTGGAAAAAGTTCTTTGACATTTTGAGAAAAAATTCGCAAGTGAATCAAAGAGATTCAACCGCTGTCAGCTTGGAACAAAAACTTGCTTCTAAGAATATCTCTGAAAGTAAGAAATTTTTATCACATATTGTTATTATTAATTTTTTTTTATAAAATCAAATCTAAGTTATTCTTATGTATGATACAGATGCGATGGTGCTTATGAGTTTAAGTTTAATTGCGCACTTGTACCCACCTAAGCAAATGAAGAAGATCAACAAAGAATCCTTCAGGCCATCGATAGGACTTTCAAAAGAGAGCATTTTTAAGATAGCAAGTGTATGTACAATTTTCAATTTATTTTTACAAATTTGTTAAAGCTGATTTTTGTTTTTGCGTTTTTATATTCATGCAATTATTCTCTATAAAATGTTCATAAACTTTTATTTACATTTTAGACCCCTAGTGATATGCTACTGGTGAAAGAAAAAGCTAGAGTGTATGCATCTGAGCGTAAAATGCCTCTTCAACCGTATATAATAATTATAGGATCAGTTGAAGATGTCCAGGATACATATGTGTGTATTGACGAGAGGTTATATAAAGTTAGAGGAGTACTACATGCCTTAGATACATGCTTTAAAGCATTCCATGTTTTTGATTTGGAGTATCCAACAGCCAGTACTCATTTGTGGTTATTAATCCAAAAAGGCATCTATCAAATTCATTTACCTTATGATCAAGAGATAGCTTCCATTCAACATGGACCAAGCAAATTAGTTGATAAGATGAGCACAAAGAAGCATGCTGCTGATGATGATTCCAAAGACGAAGAGGATGAAGAAAAAAACGAAGAAGACAGTGACGACGATACAGAAAGTGAAAACGACGACTCATCTTAAAAAGTAAATACTGTTTTTTTTTATAAACGTCATTTTTCAAATCAAAAAAGTATTTGTTTACTTTAAATATCTAATGATTATATGTGATATAATCTTAATTTAAAATAAGATAAGATAAAAAACTTCGAAGTATAGAAATATAAGACTGTACAAAAAAGTATTTTATAATATTAAGTGTTCAACATGATATCTTGTGTGTTTTGCTCTGATACATTCGTATCGCTTGAAATTTTGAAAATTCATATAAAAGTAAGTCACAACACACTACGGTACCTTGAATGTCAATGTAATGTTGCAAATTGTTCGTCTAAGTTTAGTAATATATATTCATTGATAAGGCATTTAAAAGTTAAACATGATGTACCTGAAAGAATCGAAATTCATGAGCAAGCTATAAATAACTTAAATCACGATTTAGTTATACCTGATGATATTCCTAATGAGACTTATGATTCAATCGATTTCTCGGATTTACATTCCGTACAAGCTAATGAAGTCCCACAAGATAAAGTTATTGACGTAACAGAAAATGTTACAGTAGAAGATTTCGCGAATAAGGTTTTACATTACGCTTTAACATTTGTTACTCAGCTTTATGCTTACGGTACTATGAATAGAAAATTAACGAATAAAATAATTTTTAATATGAGCACGATGTATATTGCCCAATGTATGAACATTTTAATGGCAAAATTTCAAAATTTAACGGAATTCTGTAATATGGCCAAAATCATAAAGAATGGATTCAAAAAATTTAAAACTGAACATTCAACGTTTGAGTTTCTTAAAAAAATAGACTGTTATTTTTCACCCATACAAATTGTAGTTAAATCTTTTTTAAAATATGGAAAAAAGAAAAAAAAGTACCGAATTTTAGTAAAAAAAAATACAATAAGTGTGATACCTATCAAATCAGTTCTAAAAAAATTTTTAGAATTGCCAAATGTATTCTCTACAATTGTTAATCATATTGAAAAGATTAAACAAAGTCCACTTATTGACTCAGTAATAAAAGGAGAATTTTGGAAAAACATTTGTTTGAATCAAGGAGATAAAATAGTTCTTCCATTAAATTTATATTTTGACGATGTAGAAATTAATAATCCATTAGGTACACATAAAACGATCAACAAAATTGGTGCATCTTATTTTTCAATACCGGTTATACCTAATCAATATTCAAGTAAATTAGAAAATATTTTCGTATTTCAGTTGCACAAATATGACAACCACAAAACTCTAGGAAATCATAAAATGTTTAATAAAATAATAGATGAATTCGTTAACCTTGAAACAAAAGGAATTTCGATTAATATTAATGGCACAGAAAAAAGAATCTTTTTCATTTTGACATATATTGTTGGAGATAACTTAGGACTCAACACGATTCTTGGATTTAATAAAAGCTTTAACTCATTATACTGTTGTCGTATTTGTATTATGCCTAAATCTGAGTTAAGAAAACGCACTAAAGAGAAAATGCAATATTTACGTGAAAAATCTAACTATTCTCAATACTGTTCTGAAAAAAGTTTTGGTATACTTGAAGATTGCGCATTTAACAGAATTCCTAATTATCACGTTACACAAAATTTTTCGTAGACCCAATGCATGATTTACTTGAAGGCATATGCCGATACGATATTGCAAAAATTCTTGAAGTTTTCTTGATTACACACAAGTTTTTTACGATTGATGTTTTGAATGAACGGATAAACTGTTTTAACTATGATTCAAACAACCTTCCACCTCCTTTAAAAATGGAAGCAATTAAGAAAAAAGAAATTATTTTATCGGCTTCTGAAATGCTAAATTTTGTCCTTAATTTAGGCTTGATTATCGGAGATTTAATACCCCGAAAAAATAAATATTGGACTCTTTATTTAATGTTGCGAAAAATTATACTGATAACAATTGCTGATGCCATTACTACAGAGATAATCGAAGGTTTTGACACACTAGTTTTTAAATATTTAACATTACATAGGGGTTTGTTCAAATGTACATTCAAATTCAAGCACCATAATTTACTTCATTATTCCCGTATCATGCGTAGATTCGGCCCTTTAAAATTCATGTCCAGCATTCGGTATGAAGCAAAACATAAACAGATTAAAGAAACCAGTAAAGCTACAGCAAGTCGAAAAAATCCTGCGCTTACTTTAGCTATAAAACAACAGTTACAGTTTTGTCATAGATTAGTTAAAAATATTGGATTTTCTGATAATATATCTTGTGGGACTTCATTGCATAAATTAGATAAATCTATTGATTTTAATAAGTTTAAAGAGTATTTACCGCTAAGTTTTTCAAATTTGTGTTTTTCATGTATCAAAATTCATGGAACAAGCTATGAGCCAGATATGGTTTTAAATATCACTGCAAATTATTTAAATATTTCCTTTGCGAAAATAAAATATTTATTTTTGATCAATGAAAACGAGGTTTGTTTTATTTACAATAAATTAAAGGAAGATTTGAATCCGCACGTTTGTGGTTACGAAGTATCAGAAACCAATGAATGGGGGTTTCTAAAACACAAAGATTTAATAGATTACCATGCGTATAAAGTGCATATTATGTCCGACCAAAGAGGTTATGTATTATCTTATAGTATGGATACTTTTGTAAAATTTTAATAAATTCTCAGTTAAGTTCAATGTTTTTATATTCGAATTCTTTCATTATTTTCCTCTTCACACATTATTAATATTCTTTTTAAATAATTTATTTGTTCTATAAATTTAGTTTTTATACAGGTTTTTACATTTTTTTATAGATACAAGAAAATATTGAGTAAACTGTTATTAAATTGAATTATTTTATTATTTTAAGAAAAAAGTTGTACCTTTACAAATAAGTATGTTCTTAGATACAGCTCAATATTCTCTTTTTATAGCATATTTTTACGATGCAATAAATATTTTCCGAATGCAAAATAGGCTGTCAAGGTAATATTTGATTTTATTAATATGCTAATTTTGAGTCAATATTTACTTTTATTGAAATAAAAAAAGTTGTATCTGCAAATAATTATTTTCTAAAATGCAATTCGATATTCTCCTTTTATAGCATATGTTTTTTGTGTTTAAATAAATATTTTCTAAATGCAAAATATAATAATGTCAAGGTAATATCTACTTTTATTGAAATAAAAAAAAAAGTTGTATCTGCAAGTAATTATTTTCTAAAATGCAGCTTGACATTTTCTTTCTATAGCATATATTTTTTGTATTTTAATAAATATTCTCTAAATGCGAAATATAATAATGTCAAGGTAATATCTACTTTTATTGAAATAAAAAAAAAAGTTGTGTCTGCAAGTAATTATTTTCTAAAACGCTGTTTTACATTCTTTTTTTATAGCATATGTTTTTTGCGTTTTAATAAATATTTTTTAAATACAAAATATGTTGAACTCACGACAAGATCTCCCTTCTTTGAATACACAATTTATTTTGTAAATGCAATGAAATATTTATTAAAATTTATTTTAGGGTGGTTTCTATATTTCTCTTTTCAAAAAATATATTTTATGAGTAAGTAAATATTTTTTACGCGGTACAAAAATTTCTTTTTTATCAACCTTCTAACTAGCTTAGAACAACTTTGTTATTGCTTGATTGTAAAAAATATTTATTAAAGTCTAACATATATTTCTTCTTTAGGGCTGTATAGGAATGTTTAAATTTAAGAAAATATTTGTCTAGTACTATACAAATAAATGATTTTCTAGAATCAAATAAAAAAAAATTTGATTTTAACAAGCTTTTTTTTCAGTGCAAGAATCGCGCAACTTTTTTCCTGCCGCATTATTCTAAAATTCATGGATAAAAAAAATACAATCAGTCAGCACGCTGTTTAATCCGACTCTCGCATAGCATTAAATGAAAGCATCGCAAGTAGCTACTGCGCCATTGTCATCATCGTTCTACGTCGCTCAGCTGTCTCTCTGCGCGCTTGTATGTGCCAGAGCTGCGGCTTCGATAACGATGCCGCGACTCGTGGGTGGAGCAAACGATGTGCCTGCTATAAACAGTATGGATATAAATATAGGGAAGCCCGCGTCACCGGAGTGCTTGATAGAATCCACCCTTATTTAGGGGGAAATGCGCGTACGCCCGCCCAGAGCAATAAATAACTCCCCGATGCCTGCCTACCTCTTTCCTGCACTGACTCTTCTGATTTGCCTTTCGCAAAGCGAACAGCGACGGCTTTAAATTTTGTCTCCTCTACAATAATTAAATATACACGATTGAAGCTTCTATAGAGAAAATTTCGAGAAATCGAAAGTAAGTCGAGAAATCCAGTTCGAATCAAGATCGGTATAGGCAAGCCCTGCGCTTAGGGGAAAAAATAGAGAAGAAGATCGACGAACGAGAGCCTTTTTTCTCGGACGGTTCGCCGCAATCGAGATAGCGGTCTTCCCTAAAAGACGTCGTTTATTGCCAAGTGCCATCGGCTGTAAAAACAGCGCGAGATATCTTTTGTCTCTTCCTATCTCGCGAAATTTTAATTCGGCTCTCTCGGCGGCGCTGCGTGCAGGAAGAAGAAAAATAGCCGCGCGCTCAGGCAATACCCTGATTTACGATTCGAAAATCGGCATATCCATAAAAAAGAAAAGCTTCGCGAAGCCGTAGCCCGCAGTCCACGTATATACAGACGATGCGACGGTTTAATCCAATGGGGAAAGGCGATCAAGAGAGAGAGAGAGAGAGAGAGAGAGGGAGAGAGAGAGAGATAACGCTCGTCGTCAATTATCCCAATGTCGCAGCGCATAAAGGAGGAAAGCAGCTAAAGTCTCCCGGTTTTTTTCGACCCGTATACGCATCAGAGTGTCACGCGGAGGCGGCTCGCGCTGCACTTTTTTCTCAACGAGGGCGGCTATTTTTTTGCCTTCTCTCCCGCGCTCCATCCCCTCGGCGGTATCAACAACGTCGCGGGATTTGCCGGTCCGCGCCACGCCTGTCCCGTGTTCGCCGCGACGCCGATGGATCCTTGTCTCCGGCTCCACGCGCGCGCGACCCACTGCGCCGCTCGCTCGCTGCACTGATCCGCCGGCTGTGCACAGTGTATATAAAAGTCGGAAAGTGTGTCCCCTCCCCCTTACACAGCGACGCCGTGACTGCTGCTGCAGAAGCACCGGCATCAGCTATCCCCCTTGGGATCTCTCTCTCTCTCTCTCTCTCTCTCTCTCTCTCTCTCTCTCTCTCTCTCTCTCTCTCTTTAGCTTTTCGCGGGAGCTTTTTCGTCCCTCCTCGCCGTGAAAATAGTTCGCGGGAATTGGCTCCGCGCGCGCGCGCACGATTTTATCGCTCCTCTTCTCCCCGATCATCGACTCTTCTTTTTTTCTTTTCGTCCCCCCGCAGCACACTCGGCCGCGCGCAGTTGAGCTTTTTGGCGGCGCGATCGGGAATAAGCACCAATGGCGACTAGATTATACGAGCTTTTGCGGGCTGATCTGGCAGACCTAAGCCGCGGGATTTCTCGTCCGATTTTTCCGCGGCGATAGAAGCCCAGCCGCGTGTGTGCTTGTATGTACGTCTATAAATCGTTGGACGAACGCCGGAGAAGAGAAAAGTCGGCGAAAATTAGTGCGCGAGTATATGCGAATGGAGAAAAAAAGGACGAGTGTGGAAAAAGTGAGTGCGAAAAGAGCTAGATCTCGTATGTATGGAGAGCAAGGTATATATTTTTTGAGAACTGCAGCAGGGACGTGTGTATAGCAGAAAGGGAGTATACATAGGTATACATGGCGCATTGTGCGCACATAGACGGCAAAACTGTCCGCTAACGAGCGACAGACGATATCGTTCATCTTTTGTTCCGCTTCAATTATGCCCCAGTAATTATTCCCAGCCAGTAATTACTATCGTGTTACCGGAGACTGCTGCCCAAGGGGATACATCTCCCCCCCCCCCCCCTTTCTCTCTCTCTCTCTACCTCTCGATATAATAACGGCCACGCGCGCGCGCGCGGATCTCCCCCGTACCTCCCGCTGATGCTGTTTTCGCGTTGGCATATCTTCGCGAATCTGCAAAGTATTTTTTTTTGCCCACTTGGTGACTGAGAGAGAGAGAGAGAGAGAAAGCGCGCGCGAAAGATGGATCTGACGATGCAAGTATCTACAGAAAGTAGATTCGATTATTAGATTGAGTTATGATTTTATTGAGTGAGGACTATGTGACGGGCCAGTGAAGATCTGGCACAGTTCAAGCATACAAGACCTGACGGATGTTTCGTACAAGTAATAGAATAAGTAAACAACCATAATCTCATAAATGAAGAGACTGACATTAATCAAGGCAGACTTATTGAAGGAACAGAACCTTGCCTTCTGAAGAAAAAAGAATATATATATATATATATATATATATATATATATATACACACGTGTGTACAGATAAAGCGAAATCAGCCGTCCTTAATGGTTGGATGATTCTCGATAGGACGACAAGGCCTAGCGATTACGCGTTCGCGGCGCTAATTGGCTCGGCTTTTCGCTAATTGTTTTTGTATTTCCCGCGCGCCGTGGGGAAATATAAGAGAGCTCGCGCGTGCGTTATACATACACCCAATGTGCGGTCACGGACGGGCAGAACATGCGCTGCTGCAGACACAGTAAATTGGATCGCGGCTAAATGGCTGCAATTGCCCGCGCTTTCCCGAAATTGATGTCGAAAAATCATCGTCAGCCGCGTTCGGATTTCAATTTGGTCAGGCGAAAAACGCAGGCGCCGCGAACTAATCCAACCGTATATATACAACTCTCTCTCTCTCTCTCCCTCTCTCTATTCTTCAAACAATTAGCTAAAGAATATTTTTATGGACTTGAAAACTCATAATCATCTCACAAGCACTTACACTCCTCCACTCTATATATATATCATTTCACATTCACTATATATATATATATGTGTGTGTGTGTGTGTATCATCTCTCACACACAGAAATTATAACTTGTTTTTCTTTATACTGTTACACAGAAATAAAACTTATTTAATCTAATCTAATCTAATCTCTCTCTCTCTCTCTCTCTCCCTCTCTCTCTCTCTCTCTCTCTCTCTCTCTCTCTTTCTTGCCCTACAACGTTTGTCATTGTCACGGGCTAGCAAAGCTTCGATTATTGATAGGCCAGGGACACATAAGCGCGTTCGTCCGCGTTCGACTGTGTACAAATTCTGGTAACTTTTGGATAGTGCCAAGAACGGAAATGTCTAATACCTATGACATATATACATATCTAACTGTGTTAAGATTGTATAGAGACAATTTTACTATTGGCACTATCCGAAAGTTACTAAAATTTGTACACGGTCGAGCGCCGTCGAACGCGGACGAACGCCGACGAACGCGCTTATGTGGCCCTGGCCATAATGAATTATACAAATGAGGATGATCAAGTTGACCAGGCATTCTGAAAAATCTTTTATAGCACAGTGTGGCTAAAATCCGCTGTTAAGTCACGAATAGGCGAAATTTGCGGACTTTAGCAGTCTGTGCTATCAAATTTTATACGATACTCTTGACTTAAATGGTTCAGTTTTACACGGCGCTTAGCGTAAAAAAAAACATTTAAGTCACACGTATCGTAATGTACTATTATTTTCAGATACTCGAGGAAAAAATCAATATGCAGGATTTGTGCTTTGTGTTTGATCAATGTTTTATTCAACTTTCTTATCAAGATTTTCATTGTACAAATTTACGATGCTTTTTTTAATGTTTTATGCCTTGTTTTTACTATAAGAAATAGTTAAAGGCAAAGATGCTTTTGATATAAAAACAGCACTTGGTCCCTAAAAATCACAATATATCCTTACCGCGTTGTCTTATTTTACAATAATACATAATCATATGTATCATTTATTAAGCTTTCATACTGCAAAATTAGTATTTGAAATGAAACTCTATCGTGATTTTGAAAGATTAATAATCAAACTTAGGAATCTTTAGCTAAATTATCTAAAGGAGAAATAGAAAGAGGTACTATAATTAGAAATCTAAAGAAGAATGACGTCATAACTTAAAATTTAAACGAAGCTCTCATACTCCTAATGGTCTTTATGATAAATTAAAAATGTTTCTAACAACAATACTTTTAAAATTAAACGAACGCTTTTAAACGACTGAAGTAATTCTAATAATCGACTAATACGAGACTCTAACATAGATACATTGTATTATGTAAATGTAAAATTTAGCGCACTAGAGATGAATTAAATTTCAAGCAGATGTACATTATCATTATTCCTGTCCTTAATGCGCGTGCATATTCATGTTGAAGCGTCCGACGCGTACACGTGACATTTCTCTCGTTGACGCGTTTTTTCGTCATACGAGAATGCGAACATGTCTCCGTGGCTGAGTGTTTAATTGGAAGAGACGCATGTATTCACGGCAGCTGCCTAGCTAACGGAATTACTATATATCTTGTGCTAGCACGAGCAAGGTCTAAGTGTAAAAAATCTCCTGTTATAATGTATTTTTCCTGATTTAACATCAATTAACCAGGACAGTTTTCTAAAGTCGATTTTTTCAATATTTCATTTTGCATTTTAAGATATTTTACGATTAGATAACAGAAAACGCATAATGTATATTTGAAACACAATAACGCATTAAATACGCGAATAAAGTGCATTAACATGATTGGTGCGCACCTAATTTAAAATCTCGATTTTTTCGGTTTAAATCCCACTTTTATTCATATTAGAATAAAAATCAGTTACGCTAATTAAAAACAATTATTCTGTACAATCATGTTAGTATTAATATTAAAAAAATAATTCGCGTAATCCCTTTTTTTCAAAACCCTCATTTACTTATGGCGTCGCTAAAAACTAAAGTTTACTTCAATCTTTTATAATTGAGCAATTCATCATTGAATATCGCGGGGGAGTTTTCCAAATCGCGCTCGATGATCGCTTTAGTTTCTTAGGATCTATACCACGGAATAGCTCCCTTAAATCGGGTGTACATTTTTTAGAATCAAAAAACCTTAAAATTGTCCTCAGTGGGATGTGCTGTTGCATTGCTAGTTGTGGTTGCCGAGCATTCTCTGAAAGAAAATTAATTACAATAGAAATAAACCTATTTTAGCAGTTTTTAGATTTTAAATCAACGAATTATCAATATCGTACTTGAAGCCCAATGTGGAATTTTATGTTTAGGTTTGCTTTCATCGTCGGACTCCTCTTCGTCTGGATCGCTGTCCATTTTGTAGTTAGATGGCGCCTGCTTTTGAGCCATAGCCTTGGCCTGTAATTATTATTGGAAATTTTGCTTCTGTGAAATCACTAAGGTATAGAATGATAAGAGCATTATGATTGTATACAAACCTTGGCCTGCAGTAAAGCTTTATCCATCTGATTTTTCAGCTTCATTTCAACCATCTGGTGTCTCATTTCAGCTTGCTTACGTTTCTCCATTTCTTGTTCGCGACGTTTCTGTTCAGCAAGCAACCTTTCTTGTTCTTCTTGTTCTTGTAAGCGTTGCAAACGTTGTAATTCTTCCTGCTTTCGCCTTTCTTCCTTTTCCTTTTAAATACAATTCGATCGTTTAAACTAATGAAAATGAAAACTCATCGTTTGATAAATTTATAACAATTTACCTGTGCTCTTTGCATTGCTGCCATACGCTTCCTTTCCATTTCTTCTTTTTGTTTTTCTTGCATCTGCTGTGCCAACTTAGCTTTCTCCTCTCTTTCTTTTTCAGCTTTTAATCTCTTTTCATAGTCCAGTTTTTCCTTCGCTTCTCTTGCTAATTTGTTTTTCAATTCCTTTTCCTCCCGTTTCCTTTAAAAGTCAATAATGTATTTAATTAAAATGTTTCTAGTTATTGTTTATTATTCTTTATATTAATATTTTACCGTCTTTTCTCTTCAGCTTGAGCTTTCAAAAGTTCTTCGCGCTTTCGTCGTGCATCCTCCTCGTGAGCTCTTCTTCTTTTCTCTTCAGCTGCTCTATCTATCTGTTTAGATGCTGATTTCATTGGCTGAATAAATGAATCAACGTTTGAAACAATATTTCCGCGGGAAGCTGTCATAGACTTTGAGTACTAAAAACGTAATTTATACACATATATATTATTTTGCGTGATATTTTCTGAAAGAGAATGTTGCTTTGATATCTTACGGGATTCAAATACTGGGAATTTGAAGGGGTCGCATAAGTATTTTTAGTAATAGAACTAGGCATCTGGAGCATACGAGTTTTTCCTAGTGGTGTAGTTTTGCCACTTGTTTTTTGTGCTGATCTTTCTAAAGAACTCGACTTTGTAGATTTTACAACATTTGTGTTTTCATTCTGAAAAATTATTTTAAAAAATCAATGAAAATTCCATATAAAGATAAACGAGTATCGTATTAAATCTACACTGACCTCTTTTGTATCATCGTTTTCTTTCGCCTGTTTTGCAAGAGAAATTTTTTTAGCCTTTGCTAATGATTTTCTCGCTAATTTTTGACTCACAGTAGGAGTAGGTGTTTCTGTTGCTGCAGCCAGAGCACGCGTTTTAGTTCTTGTGATTCTTCCTGCTGTTTCTGGTTGCTTTGGACTCACAGCAACTTGTTCAAAAGCTTCTACCCTTTTTTTGACAGAATCTTTGGCATATGGACTGAACAAAACTGGTTGCTTATATCCTGATTTTAGGGTAGATCCCTTTATATCTTTATTTGATGGATTAACTCTTATTGGAGTACGAAGAATTTCATCTTCGCTCAACAAAGAATTACTAGATCTTGTGATGCGCTTTTGTTGATTAACTATTTTTCCTTTCTTAGTTTTGTATTCCTTTCTTTCGGGTGATGATTCATCGTCAGTCAAAAGATTGTTAAATTTATTTATTTTATTTTCTCTTTGGGATTTTGAAATAATGGCGTTTTCAGATTCCTGCTTTCCTTTAATAAAAGTTGCTGATGCCTTATCCACAGGCTCTTCCTCTGCTATCTTCTCTTTGATGGTACTGTTATTACACGATAAAGGCTCTTTAAAGGTAGTTTTTTTAACAGTTATAGTCTCATTGAACACTTTCTTGCTTGACAAAGGTTCGATTAAAACAGTTACGTTCATCATTTTGTCCAATGTTACCGTTGTGTTAGGATTCATAGTTGAGTTCATAATTGGAATTGGTTTACCAAGTGCATCCTCGTACATAGAAGCCACTGTCTCATCGGCAGCGTTACTCATGTCTACTGTTTCATTTATAATTCTGTTCACTTTTTTAGAGCTCTGCGCATCAAACAATGAAGATGAGCTAGCATTTGATGCAATAGACTTTTTATTGTCTATGGAAATGGTCTTATCTGAAACTTTTTCTTGTTTATTTAAAGATTTCGAATCTTTGTTTTCCTTTTCTGGAGATGATTTTGAGTAATTGGCTTTTTTAGCGACTGGTTCATCACTGAATAAAGAGTTTTGTCTTGTAGATCGTTTGAATGTTGAATTATCATTCACACCGTCATACTGGTCATCAAGTTTACGCTTGGTTGAAGCTCGTGTATGTTTTTCTTGAACATAAGTCTCATTTGCATTGAACACTCGTACTGACTCTTCAGCAACCACTGTTTTATTATTATCTTTAATTTCAGACTGCTTTATCTCTACCTTGCTTTGTTTTACTGGTCTTGCATCTTCATCTTCTGAACTTTCTATTAACTCTTTTGGTCTCTTGTGGCGACTGTCCTTCATAATCTAGATTAAAAAAAAAAAATTATCATCTTTACAAATAAGCAACTGATTTAAAAGCATATTAAAAATACAAACCCTTTCTGCTAAGGAAACATCGCTTCCATCATTAGATGGCCTCCTAAGTTTTGTATTTAGTGTTAGTGATTGTTGTTTTTTGATTATATCTGCTGCTTTAACCGATGCTCCTCTTTTCGCTCTACCGGATGAGACTTCTGATGTCTCTAAAGTCATATTATTCATCCGAGAAGATCTAGTACTCATAGAATTATGTGGACTGCTGCCATCATCAGATGTTTCCAATTCATCGTTTTCTGGAATAGCTTTAATTCTAGTCGCTCTCTTTTTGGGAACTTTTGGAGTTTTGGCCAGTAAAGAAGCAGTGCCCGTTGATGTTATTTGTGTAAGTAAAGCTTCAATATAATTCAATGCATCCAGCTTCATATCCTGAACGCACTTGTTAATTTCTATGGACTCTTGGTGAATGCGAGAAAAATCAGCTTGTAGCATCTGAATAACTGTCTTCTTGTCCATGGTGGAAGAATCTGGAGCAACAGAGGCACAACAAGGATTTTTACAAAAGCAACAAAACTTTGAGAAGACGATCAACTAATAATGTTAGTTAATGAAGCAGTGTTCTTTACTTACATTACAGGTCCTTTATTATATGAGGAAAATGAAAACTAAACGGAACTGTGCGAAGCCGAATAGGTGCCAAACGTAACGTACAAACTCGTACGACAATATGATAAGCTATATGCAATAACAGCGCGTCGTGCAGTACTTATAACGTAAAAAGTAATAGATACGTGAGCGATGGAAAACTAAAAACTGACACGATCCCTAACGCGCGTCACTTAATCACGGAATTCACCACATATTTTGATATTTCTCGGCCGATGTTTCGATCCCTCCGAAGCCCGCGCGCGCCAGCAACGACGACTCCATGTGCAAGACGCGCACAAACAATGTCGTGTTTCTCCTCTTCCTTCGTCCTGCCGCTGTCACGCCGCCGTCCCTTTTCGTATACCCTAAAGGCCTAAACTCAATTAGAATGGACGGGCCCTGGGCCCATCGCACCTATATAACGTCTTTTTCAAATCGCCGTTTCCAGCGCCCTGCTATGTCAAGACGCTCAACTATGTAAAGCCGGGAAGAAAAAGCGCGCCAAGAGTCAAGACGATTGCAGCGCACTCTCCGCTGACCGCTCCCCTCTTCATCAGCAACACCAATATAGCAATGTATATATAGGTAATATTATACCGCATGGCGAGATCGAGAGATGAAAATATTATAATTCATTATAAAAAAAATAAGTAGTGTATACACATCATTATATGATCGCAATAGTTACTATGGAACCGTTACGTAATCGATAATGTTTTGTGGGTAAGAATTGTGACAGTAAATTTAAAAATTACTAAAAAAATTTATTTTCTTTTTTTATTGATTATAAAATCTAATTAATTATAGGGTATAGATTATCGACTATCATTATTATGCACGAGATTCAACAACTAAAAAATAACCACCAGGTTTGCTTTAATAAAATCGATTTTTTTATTATGTTTAGAGTACAGTAATTTTGATAATTTTTTTATCAATATTGACGATTCTTTATTTTATGTATATATGTATAATATGTATATTTTTTCAACTCATCTTTGATACAAAAAATTTTTCATTTCGAGTTATACTTAAATGAAGCATTACATTTTTAATTTAAATATTCTTTGTATAAATCACATTTTCTATTTACATTGTTAGCTTAAATTGTATTCCGAGTTACTTGCAGTGTTATTTTTACATTCTCCTATACAATCAATCGAAAACTCGTGTTTCTGCACATTGTTTATCATTAATTTCTGTATACCTGATAGCTTTTCACATGTTAATATGATAATAATTGATTAATTTCTAAAACAAATTTAATGTTAACTGCAAATCAACTATATATAAAACTAAATTATTTTATAATCTAACAATCAACAAATCTTACTATGTATAATTATGTATATAAGAATTTTTTCTTTATGAAAATTCTGTAGATAAAAGTGCTTTAGTAGGCTTTAATTCTATATAGAAATGGATGGATTTAATATAAAATAAAAATTTCAAAAATGTAGTTTTTATTGCCAATGAATTACTGGTGTCAGCTCTCCAACAATAGATGTACAACACTGTTTTGATACTTTGACTAGATGTACTGCTTGATTTTTTTATTGTAGTTTGTTATTCGATAATAATAAAAACAATTTTTACTGACAATATTACAACATGCTAAAAATGCGTCAAAAACGCAACTCTTTAGGGTTTTCTTTTAAAGATAGATTTATAAAATATCATCTACAGTTTTTCAATTTGAACAAGAATTCGATGCCAACTACACACCTAAAGCTTTTTTTTTCTTAGTCTTTCAGTCGAGATATTATTGTGACATTTCTGAATCAAATATTTTAACCATTCTATGATAACGGTTTACGCAACAACGATTGTATCAACGATACAGATTAACAACTATAATTGCCTCAATCTTTAGCTAAAAACTCTAAAACTTTTAAGACAAATACAACTAACGTTTGTTTTCTTAGTTGGTCATTTTTCGTTTTCTTTTGTCTAGACACTAGTTATGTAGTTGTATGTACAAAGTCTTTGATTATCGAAAGAAATATTACAAATCTGACAGATTAAGATTACTTTCATTTTGCAGAACCATAAAGATATTCATCGCAATGCATAATTTTTAATTCAACAATTCCATGCTGTTGCGTAAAAAATTGAGCATGTCAAAAATAGGTGCGCATATTTATAAAGGGGGAATGTTCCTAGGCACAGATTCTCTAAATTAAACGCTTTATCCATAAAGTGAATTGTGCAGTTTTAAATGAATATTGGCAATCTGCAATTTACAAGGAATTAAGCTCTTTAGAGGCACGGCACATTGTTTCTTTTATATTTCCTGCAGTCTCTATGGCTATTTTATTCCACTGTTTTAATCAGGTACAAATAATAAAAACCATTAATATGCTTTTTTTCTTTTAATTATTGTACGATACGTGGCATTGCGAAATTGAAGCGATATATTTTTATGGCTAAGTGGCTTTAAAGTTTAAAGAGGAACATTAAAATTTACTTAATTTGGCTTTGGAATACTGACATGTGTAATATCCATCGCCACAAGAATCCCAACTAATCCCTTAGCGGTAAGATTTTTTTACTTTCAAAATTAGTCATAATCCATATGCAAATTATTAAAATTCTCTGACTCGATAATTGTCTGCAATTTTCTTTCACAACAATCATCATAAGATATGCTTTCTTTGAGAACGCCAGCATCCTCTAATTTTTCCTACGAAATTCTAGTTTCATCAAACACATACATTTCAAGTTTCCGGAAAGTGAAAGAAGGTGATTCGGGCGTTTAAACGAAGACTTTCAACGTCATCAATGATTTAATATTGCCATTGCACGCTTTATATAGTTTAGAGAATAGGATTTGAGTATATTTGATGAGGTAAAAAGTCTTCATTTATTACAATAATTACTCAGTCCTAAAACAATTTTGCACAGAGCAATAAAGAACATACACAAAACCCTGTGACGAAGCTCATACACAATTATTCATTCATGCCTTTGAATAAAAGTTTGTTATAATAATAATAATAGTAGTAATAATAATAATAATAATAATAATAATAATAATAATAATAATAATAATAATGATAATAATGATAATAATAATAATAATAAACCCTACATCAACGATAATAAAATGCGAAATTCAATTGCTTTTGCTCTAATGATTCTTTAAACACCGAAAGTTGAACTTTCTAAATCGAAATCTATCTTACTACTAGGGGGGGTCCGACTCACTAATATTTCGTCAGAGTTATTAAATTGCAAAAGTACTTCCTCTTCCAGGTGGGCGTTCAATAAAATATCCATTCCAGTCATCCCCTTTTCGCTGTATTTTTGAAATACTCCTGTGGCTATTCGCCAGATTTCTCGATTCCTTTCAATTATATGTACAATTGGTTGCATCGACGGAAACAACGTTGCTAAATTCCTAAAATTATACAAAGGGTAATTAAGATTATATTATTCCAAATAAACTTTCATCATCAGTATTGCGATTGAATACTAACGTAAATAATGGTAAAACAAGATTCGTTATAAACTGCACTTGGAGATCTGGTATTGACGCTCTTTCCCTGTCCATCATTTCAATGGGCGCTGTTCCCATGCTTTTTTCTAAATCACCCTGGGAGAAGAATTCGTCGTAGATTTGTTCCTAAAAAATTATTTCGATTCAGTATTTGTTGCTTATACATTTATCAATAAATTATATATAAATTATGGTTTCAGGAGTAATTACCGCTGTCTGTTTCGAAACTCTCCAGTTTTTCGTTTGATCATTAAGATCGCAGCATGTCATGAACATGGCATGCAATATTTTCTGATGCTTTGGATTATTTTTATCGTATCCTTGTTTCGTGACATCTCGCTGTTCTTCAACGCTTCTGAAATGAGACGCCAGATCCGTCGCAAGGATATTATTTCTTAGTAGATCAAGAGCTTCGCTATATTCTTCGCTACTGAGATTCTCAAAAATATTGCAACCCTCGGTATTCAAAATACACATGGATTGAGCCAGATGGTGTCTCTAAAATTTGTTCAAGTCATAAATGTCATGAAATAACCATTTGAAAAACTATGAAAAAAAAAAAACAAGTTTTGAATCAAGGATGTAGGAACGTACTTCCATGACGGATCCCTCAGAACTGTAAAGACTGGCTAATATAGTTCCACATTTAGTTTGGAACGAGTTATTGGTTCCCCTGTGATCTATGTCATGACATAAACACGACACGAGGAAGACCAAAGCTTGCAGCGAGGTCATATATCCATCTCGCACCAAATTCAGGTTTTTCATTAGCAAGTAGGCAAAGTGAGCAACTGAGAATGCATGCATCCAATTGTGATAGGGAGCATCCCGATAGCCCTTCTTCACATACAGTATGAACCTACACACAAGTATTAGAGTTATGCGTCAGACGAGCTGCGAAGAATTTACACGAAAGCGGGAAAATATACAAAATTTTGTGCACTTTACCTAGCTAATACAGTTTTCCTTATTTTCCACCGTCGAATAAAGTTTAGGTCGGCAAACATTTTTAAAACATAGCACGGCATGTGCCTATAGGGTACGGTACGCGGACAAAAATGGAAAGTATCAAAATCCTTTATATTGTGATCGTCTCCACAATTTAATAGAGCTTGAACGTCTTCCTCTTCGACCTGGAAATTCAACGCGAATTAAGTAGGTGGCTTGAAGAAGCAAAATAAATGTAAGAAGTATATTCGTTACCTGCTACATATATTTAATTTCCGTTAAGCATAAAAATATATTGTAGTATTAAAATTTTGAAGCATAAAAGTGTATCTTAAATTAAGCATATTTTAATTGAGTCCCTTAAATTTGAATTGCTACATACTAAAACTACAAAATATTTTAAGGTAACTCGAATGCGGACGAATCACGCGCAAGCGGGATTGAATAAATAGAATTACCTGCATGTGGTACATCATCAGCTCATTGCTAAGTTTACTCCTCGCTTGAGCATCCTGAATCTTTTTGTAAACAATACTATGCATTATGGAGATACCACAATAAATACTGAACGCCATTGCCACCTCTTCGTCGAACACGTCGAAATACAGTCCATTTATTTTATTGCACAGTTGAGCCACACCTAAAAAAAGTGAAAAAGAGAGCTTGATATCTTTCGCATTCTTGAATTCTTATATGATTTCATACATGTATATATTTATTAATTGAAGAAAAATCTCGCCCGATATCTTATATATTTACAAACTGTGAACGAACAATATTTACGCGCGAGCTATAAAAACGATAAAAATTGTGGAAGTACAAACAAATGTTTGCACGCGATAATCCCGATTTAATGTTTGAAGTTGGATAATATAATATGTAGTATAGAGCAGCGTATAAACTTACCAATAATTCCATTCTCGTCTCGAATGGGGAAGCACAGAATGTTTCTCGTTTTGAACCCGGTCACTTCGTCTATTCCCCGATAAAACAACGGGTGCTCGTAGGCATTTCTAATGTTGAGCAACTTTCCTGTCGTTGCGACATGTCCTGCTATTCCCTGTCCAAGAGAAATTCGCATCTCCTGGGCGGACTGGAAATAAGAAAGCGAGCGCGAGGTTAGCAACAACAATACATAAGTTTTCGAGCAATATATTTGACAATTGTGCAGGAGGGGGGGGGGGGAGGACAGATTAGATAAGATATCTTACTTCCTCGGTCGGAAGTCCGTCGAAAACCTTGGCCACGAGTTCTTGCTGCTCGGATTCCAGCAGAAAGAGCGAGCATCGCTCGGCTTTCGTCAGTTTCCTGGCCTCCGTCATTATTTCGCGCAGCAGGTCGGTCAGGTCTCCTGTGAAAGATGGAGCAAAAGTTATTACATATTTTCCCGATTCCGGCAACGATGGCTTTTCCGCATTACGAGAAAGCTCCGTCATCGAGTGCGCGAGAATATAATGAGGCGAAGAAAAAAAAAGCGGCAAAGAGGCGCGCAGAAAACAGTCGCGCGTATTACACGCATGCGTATGTATACCTAATATACGCGTGTGGGTCTGTGCGCGCCGCGCGTACGTGTGCATAGGAAACGTTTATCGTTTCCAGCATTCTCGCGGGTTGTTTTACCTCGTTATCGGGCATCATTATCATAATTATCGTTATTACGTAGAGCGCGGCGAGTCAGCAGCAATATCGCATCAATAAAGAAAAAAAAATGAAAAGAAGATAAAGAGGAAAAAAGTGGCTCGGGCGGGCGCGCGTGTATGTGTGGTCGAGAGTGTCAAGAGAGTGTATAACATGTATTAGATTATGCTTACCCAGTCGCGTAAAGAGTTTCTTGGAGACGACCAATAAATCTTGGCACTGGAGCTTGAGCCGCGTTTCCTCCTGGCACCTCAGCGTGCTCAGCAGCAGACTAAGGCAATATCTGTAAAATACAGAGAGTCGAGAAGTTTAGTTTCAACGGCCTCTCGTCAGCGACTGCATTGCAATTATGAATATCGTTACACGCACATATATTCAGCGCAGCGGCGACTGAATCACTCGCATGGCCATATCTATACGCGCATATAATATACACATACGGGCGCAGAGAGCGAGAGAGCAATCGAGTAAAGAGGATACTATATAATGTGTCTCGTGCGCGCGCGAGCGAGCATATAATACGCGTATATGTACAGTCAGCGATTGTCTCGGCGCTCGGGCGCGCATAGATAAGGAGCTGCGGCTCGATCGTAATTGGATATGCATGTAGGTATGCGTATAGAGCGCGCGGGGCGCTGCATAAGCTCTGCACGGGCTGACGCGAGCAGCGTCATCCCATCTCGAAAGTAAACATTAACTCCCCGCCGCCGTCGCTCTGTCGGTCTGCTGGTAGACAAACGACTATAAAACACTCTGTTGCGTTCAAATCGCGATTGTGTAACGTATATCGTTCCATCTCTCTCTCTCTCTCTCTCTCTCTCTCTCTCTCTCTCTCTCTCTCTCTCTCTCTCTCTCTCTCTCTCTCTCTCTCTCTCTCGTTCATTCGGTCGTCCGCTGCGTGTATATTATATATACTAGAGCGTGCGTGCGTCGGTGCACGTACACAACACACACACACATGTATATATATAGAGATCGCCGTTCAAAAGACACACACACGAGTTGGAATAACTGATTAGGCTCTTTTCGCGCGAGAAGACGGATGAATCGTTTCGGAGAAAGACATTGTTTTGCGCAACCTTGCCATTTTCCATTTCACCGCGATAACCAGCATCTTATGCGTATCGCGTTACTCGCCCACTGATCTGCTCTGTGTAAAATGCACAAGTATACTTATTACTTGTATTAAGAAATGGGAAATCAAAAGACGTATATGAGAAACTTGCCTGAAGCATTCCTGGACTATTTTGGTGCAGAGCAGCTCGGCGCTGGCCTCGTCGACGAATCCCACGAGGCAGACGAGCAGAGCGACCTGGCGTTTGATCGGATGCTGCACTGGCACGCAGAGATAGCTCTCAGGTAGCGGCGCCACTGCCTCGCTCAGCTGGGCCACGAGGTCCGGGTCGAGCTCGTTGACGAGCTGCTTGCACGACTCGCCGCTCGTCACGGCCTTCTGTAGGCCTTCGCTCGTCGCGATCTATTATGCCAACACACGAGGACACATTGTATTATAACGTTTCCCGTTTTTTTCCTTTTTTACTTCTTCTTGCATCAGCCTCATCGCCGACGGAGAAGCGCGTGCACTCAACAGTTATATACACGCGCACGTGCGGTTTTCCGGATTTGCGCGCGCTCGATTTCGAAGAAGTGCGCCGTGAAAACAACGTTGAACAAGCTTTGACGCGCGCTGTTGACTTCTCTCGCGTGTATCGTAAAATTTGAAGAGACGTTTCCGAAGAATGTAAAGTATTAAAAAAAAACTCGCTTTTCTCTCGCTCTCTCTCTCTCTCTCTCACACGAAGCTACTCATGACTCATCTTGGAGACACGTTATCGCTATCCGCGAAAATTGAGAAAAGGTTCGAGGAAAAAAAAGTGTCGCGAGAACGCGGATATTACGCATCCGAGAGCTTTTCCCATCGCGAGATCAGTGCGGGGAATTTCTGAGCGCTCATTTACACGTATAAGTACACACACACACACACACACACACACAAACACACATACACACACGATTTTGAGCGTGCGCTGACTCGTGCGCGAAACTCGCGGTGCGTAAAAACCGGGAGAGTATATAAGTATTCGCTGCTGGGTATGCATGAATATACGGTGTCGAGTCGCAAAGCCCTCTGAGAAAAATGATTGTTTGATCGCGGCGGATAAACGAGCCGAGATCGAGGAATCATAATCGGCAATAATTGTTTTGGAGCGATTCTTAGGGGAAAAAAGTAAGACGCAGTCGTTTAATCGCCTACTTTGCGTATTGTGTATACTATATGTTTTATCTTGACAATCTTTTAGTCGCAGATATAATTTATAAGAGCCAAAACAGTAGAGATTAGCGGGTATGGTTCGGTATTGCATCAATTGATACGCGTATTTCGTTTTACGAAGTTTATCCTCTAGAATTTAGAATCGAAGCTTATATGAACAAAGATATTGTACATTCTTAAGAGACTCGAAAAGAGTTTGCATCTTCCCGAAACCTTTGACTTTGCCTCGTATACCATTTCGAGATTTCGATCAAGTTAAATAATGCGTTTCACAGAATCGCAATAATGCAGTCAAAATTTTATCTTCGTCTCCAATCTCAATGCGCGTACGAATAATTCAATAATTATATTAGTATTTCGGAAACCATGAATTGAATGTAACTCGTTTTCATAATTCTGGGCGATGCGAAATTCGAATTGAAAACGCCACGAGAGGAGGTTATTAAATCATTCCAAAAGATTTACAATGCACTACGTTTAAAATTAAAATTACATTTAAATCCAGCATGGCACATTCAAGGAAGTTTATCGATTTTTTTATAATCGATTGTCAAATCTGATTAAGCTGAAGGCTATATCTATGTGTGGAGAAGAGCCATTTCTCGAATTCCAATGCGGCGTATTGTGTGTGTGTGTGTGTGTGTGTGTGTGTGTGTGACTGCGTACGCGCTAAACGTTTTGCATTATATTTCGCAGCTACGTACGATGAATATTGATCGATCGCGAAAGCAATGACAATTACGCTTTTTTTTTATTCAACTATGGAACTCGGGCGTCTGCGCGCGTTATATATACAGACACATACCAAAGCGACGACGAGTCTACTTGGCTCTCTTGATCCAAATGTTTAATATTCAAGTTCGTGCGCCCGGGCTTTTTTCTCTCGTCCGTGATTCAGATAGAATATATACATATAGTTGTGTATACACGCTGCACAGAAAGATGATTGGCGCCGATTTTTATGCCCGCGCGCGTACTCTTTTTTTTATTATTGCGCTCGCGATAAAACAGCAGCAGCAGCAGCAGTGCTGCTTATGAAATATGTTAATTTTCCCCGCAACCCTGAACCTGTTAAATTGACGTTTCGGTCGTACGGCATAGTAGGTAGGCATACGTAATAGTTATACATATAGCGCGCGGGCGCTCGTCAACTCTCCCGGCGCAATTGCGCGCACGCGTTATTTTGTTGGCACACCGCGGCGGCGCAACGCGTGCGAGCCATTAAAAAGCTCGCTCTAGAATTGTCATTCCGAGCGTGAATTTCGTATCCCGAATCTTTATTAGCTTATTAGCGCGCCGCTGCTGTCTCTCTTCGTTTACTTTCGCGCGCGGCGACGCGCGCAAATTTAATCCGCAATCCAGTACATTCTTTCGCGCGCGCGCGCGCGCACGAGCTCGTATAAACACACTATAATAACTGCGAGAGTGTGGGTGCGCCTCGTTAAAAGGCTTTGTATTTTTAATCAGATATAACCGGCGCGACTTCTCTCAGATTTAATGGAATTTTTGCCTCATCTTCCGCTTCGTTTTTTTCCATAGACAGTTTAAGAGAGAGAGAAAGAGTGTGTACATATGCGAGTACACGAGACTTTTATTACCGTACGCGCGCACTGTCTCCGTACTGTCACGCTTTGTTTTTCACTGCGACGCGCTCGCGTGCGCGCGCGCGCGCGAGAGAGAGAGAGAGAGAGAGAGAGAGAGAGAGAGAGAGAGAGAGCGTAGGTAGGCGTGCTTATATACGCTGTTAAGTGCACTGCTGCTGCCGCTCGTTGTTGGCCGGAACAATTGCCGCTTCTCGAATTGAGGCGGATTGTATTTTATGTGGCTAATGCAAATGAGGATATATAACGAGCGGGGCTGCTTGGTCGACGACGTGCGACTTACCGGAAACCTCAATTCTTGCTCGAGAATTTTCTCGCCTACGACGTGAACGACCAGTTCCTGGCTCTCCTTTCTAACTGGCGACAGGAAGGATATTTTCGTGCTCGTCGCATCCTGAAACTGAAACAGAGCTATTAGGAAAACACATGCGAGAGAGATGGTAACGTGCCTTTATTTTCGAGAAGTAAACAAATAATCGAGACTCTGCTCTCGGCGGAGATAAAAGGAAAAAAAGAAGAGGAAGAGAGAGAGAGAGAGAGAGAGAGAGAGAGAGAGAGAGAAGAGAAGAAGCAGGAAAACACAGACAGCGCAGTCGGTCTCTCTCTCTCTCTCTCTCTCTCTCTCTCTCTCTCTCTCTCTCTCTCTCTCTCTCTCTCAGATAGCCGAGCGTGCGCGCGTATTATTTCGGAGAGCTCGCGGGGAAAACGAAAACTGATAAAAGCGGACACTTTTCAGAGAGCCGCGCGGAGCTCGTCGTCGCGGAAAATCCCACGAGTCTGAAAGTTTTTTCTCTCTTTCTTTGCCCCTCTCCGTCGGAGCGCGCGCTCTCTGTTGATGTCGCTCTCCCTTGCGCGCACCGTGCGCCCGAGAGCTCTCGGTACATTACATAACTCCTCGTAAGCAAAACCCATATTTGCACATCTGTGCAATTGCAAGCCCGCGCGAGTTTTACGACACGAGGCGCGAGAGCGCGAACGTGCGGGCGTATCATATAGGTATATAGGCGGATAGACGTATACTCATAAGTATACGCGCCCGCGATCTCGGAGAGCATCAACATCGCAGCAGAGAAAACGGAGAAAGAGAACGCGCCCGCGCGCGGCGCTCCCGGAGAGAGAGAGAGAGAGAGAGAGAGAGAGAGAGAGAGAGAGAGAGAGAGAGAGAGAGGGATAAGTATATAATATATAGTTATATTAGCTCGCGAGTGCGTGCAACAGAGCATCGGCTCTTGGCCGCGCGCGATCAAAGACGAAAGCACTGCGCAAAGCGAGAGGGACAGAGCGAGCGAGCGGAAAAAAGCCAGCGCACTATAAGCTGCAGCCGAGAGCGCGCGCGAGTTGATAAAACAAATAGACCGAGCGAGTGCGTGAGCAAACAAATATGCAGTGAAAACAAAAAAAGAGGAATAAATGAAAGAAGGAAAAACAACAAAGCATCTGTGGAAAACACAACTCACGTAGCGGTTGAGTTTCTGCTGAACGGAAGTGCAGGGCAGATCGGCGAGCTCCTGCAGCAGGGGCAGTGCGCTCTCGGACTCGGCTGTGGCGCCTTGCTGCTGCTGCTGATGCTCGGACCTCGAACTCATCGTCGAGTCGATGCTGCTGCTGCTCTGCTCTGCTCTGCTCTGCTCTGCTCTGCTCTGCTCTGCTCTGCTCTGCTCTGTTCTGCTATGCTCGGCTCTCTACGCTCCTTTTCTCGACGCTGAGCTGGCTGCTCCCTTTCTCGGGCAAGCTCTTCTCGTCCGCACGGCAGTGCACTGTCAAAATAACGCCTCGGCGACACTCATGACTACTCCGCGCTGCTCTCTCCTGAATATTTCAGTGGGACACTCCGGTTTCTGTTTTGACGTCATATGTGTGTGTGTGTGTGTGTGTGTGTGTGTGTGTGTGCGTGTGTGTGTCCTCGCTCTTTCTCTATGTCTTGATCTCCCTCCCTCCGCTGCTGCTGCTGCTGCTGCTGCCGTGAGCCCTCCCTCCGTTGCCCGCCCGTTCACTCGCCGTCGCCGTCGCCGTCGTCGTCGTCGCTTCCTCGCTTCCTCGCTTCGTTCTCCACGAACTTGCGCGAGGGATGAGAGATGAAGAGGCTCCAACCTGTACAAGTACTCGTTGTCGGCTGTGCTCTCTCCTTCTGGGACTGCTGCAGTTAAGAAACAATCGTCAGCAGACAGACAGACAGACGGGCTCGCACGCACGCGCACACTCGAGAACCGATGCAGCAGGCGCACATCAGAAAAGAGGCTGGCACGCGCCGGAGCCAAACTATTTAGATTGTTTCGCTGCGTGCGCGGAATGAGCAATATGTATATATATCCGCCGGACGACTGGGCGAGCGGCGCGAGTGAGACTGCACGGATTACATATTGCTGGCAAGAGCCTGCCGCCGCCGCCGCCGCCGCTGCGCCGCCACCACCACCACTCCTCCACCGTCGCCGTCGCCGCTCAGCCGCTCTGCTGCCTGGCGCGAGAGAGCTGCGGCTGCTCCGAACTGAACTCGTTGACACGCACTCCAAGCCCCCAACACAAACGTGCGCGCGCGCGCACACACACACACATATGTATTATACTATACTATACCTATATACTGGCTGACTGCTCGCCCTGCTCTTACTCTATACTTGACTCGACAGCGCTGCTGCTGCTGCTGCTGCTGCTGCTGTTGCTGCTGCTGGGGCCGGCGGCGGCAGAAAGTGCGCGTGGCGTGCGTGAGTTGTGAATGAGCACACACGCAGAGAGCGAGAGAGAGAGAGAGAGAGAGAGAACTGAACTGTCGCGGACCTCTACGCACACTCTGGCTGCGGAGCGACGGAGAAAGAGCACGTTCGCGTTCCTCCACTCGTAACTCAGCTGCTCTCTGGCGCACTGGAAAACTACTCGGACGTGTGGCGCGTGGTGCCCACTGCTGGCTGTGCGCACACAGACGCACACGCCCGCGTTCGGTCAAATTCTTTAAAATCCTCCGCTTTTGCGCTTATTTCGGAGCCCCCACTTGCTTCTCGCGTCGCACTGCTGTACAGCAATGCGCAGCCCACGGACTTCCGTTCGCCTTCCGCTCACGAAAATTGCGAAGAGACGGCGACGCACGACAACGGGCGACGATGACGCGTGTGCGCGCGGAGCGAGAGAGCGAAAGACTTGCGCGTATGTACGCTCTCGCTCTTAGCTCTAACTCGGCTCGTCCGGCGTTATTTAAATTGCTTATTTCTCGATTTAATGCGCGCGTGCTCGTGCACTCTGCAGCTCGCGCGAGCCTGGCCCTGAGCGAGCACATAACCGTGCGCGCTTTCTCGGCTCTCTGTACATGCATTATAACATGCGAGCTATACCTATGTAGGTATTTACATATACACACATGTGTGCGCTCACGTTTACACCACGTTTTTCTCCCTCTCTTGTGCTCGGTGACTCCCGCGGGCTCTCGCATCGACGGCGTCACGCTCACGTGCGAAATACTTGTGTGTCTTGTGCGCGGCGCGCGCGAGAGAGTTGCGAGAGTTGCGACGCGTCGAAGAGGGACACGGAACGCGCGATTCGATATGCGATAGCGCGCGGCGTCGTCTGCCTCCTCCTCCTCCTCCTCTCCCCGCTCTCCCGTACGGGTTATTGCAACTCCAATATGCGTCTAGATATTTATGCGCCAGCTCGCTCCGTCTATGTATTTTCCCCTCTCCTCTCTGCCGCTGTTTTGCGCTGCTGAGGTTATTATACGCCGCGACAACTCTCGCGCAGGAGAGGAAGGGCCAGCAAGTGCTCCATGTAATACGTTTATATGTATGAGCCAGTACACTGATAAGCCATCGTCAAGAGCCAGCTCTGAAACGCGTAAATAGTCGTTGTACCTGGCGACGGTGCCGCCGCGCACGCCGACGCCCCGAGATAACAATGATCGTATACGCAGCTCGGCAGCTGTCTCCCGCCGTGTGCGGGATCTTAAACAAAACCTCGAAATTGCAGTGTGCTATATAGGTTCAATGTACAGCAGCGAAAGCGCGGATAACAACAACGTATATTGTCCGCGCGCGGACAAATTCCCTCCCCGCCCGTCCTCCTGCCCCCTCTCGCTTACCGGTCCGTCAATCTCCGCCAGCAGCAGCTGCTTTGATCATCGTTTTCGTTCATCGTCGTCAACTCGTCATCGTCTCATTCTCCCCCTGCCCCACCCTGCCCCCCTCTCGCGAACGCTCGCACCGCAACTCGCAAGATGTCGCTTCGAGCAGTACTAGCCGCCGCCGCTTCATCTCCGACAGCTCTCTCTGTCTCTCTCTCTAGTCTCTCTCTCTATGGCCGAGCCATTTTATCGATTTTTCGCAACGAGGCAATTTGACGACTGCCGCTGTACTTGTGCGCCGTGCGTGGCGTCTGGACGAGGAAGCAGAAGCCGGAGATCACACACCGCGGATGCCGACACCGAGGGAAACGCTGTTACTCTGAAAACCACTACGCGACCGGCCGTAAGCATTCGTCCTGAAACGTGGTGCTTCTGCCGTTATGAATAAGGTGAGTGCGCTATGTTTTTCCTTGTGTTTTTCCATGAAAGCCGACCGCACGAGAGTCTCTGACTCTCTGCGCCCTGCGGGCAGTCGCATCGTAGCCATTCGTTATCGCGGCGCCAGTCTCTACTTGTTTGTCCCCGCGCACGACGACTACTTACCGCGATTACAGTAAAACCGGAAAAACTCGGCCGCGATTACAAGTGTACTGCACCGCTGTAACTGACCAGCAGCCGCGTCCTCTAGCCTCGGCGTCTTGCGTGTGTTATTCGATTCAGCAGCAGCAACAGCAGCAGCAGCACCAGCACCAGCAGTATCAGCAGCAATGGCTGCGCGCTCATCGAGACCTTGAGAGATTTCCAGCAGCGCAAAACAATTCGTCGTCAATACCGAGTAAACAAGCAATGTAACGATGATGATTATCTAGTTCAAGCGCAAGCTGCCACGTGCCAAATTTTTCTTTAACCGAAACTAACGTAAGCATCTACTTTCTCTTCGCAGATGTCCCGCTATCCATCAGACTGCAAGGTCTACGTCGGTGACCTGGGCAACAGCGCGACGAAACAGGAGTTGGAAGATGCATTCTCGCATTACGGACCGTTGAAGAACGTCTGGGTGGCCAGGAACCCGCCAGGCTTTGCCTTCGTTGAATTCGAGGACGCCCGAGATGCCGAAGACGCGGTCAAGGCCTTGGACGGCCGGACAGTCTGCGGACGCAGGGCCCGCGTCGAGCTTTCCAACGGAGAGCGTTCAAGGGACAGGGGCGGCGCGAGGCGTGGTGGCGCCGGTAGCAACCGGCCATTCCATCCGGAGCACAGATGTTACGACTGCGGCGAGCGCGGTCATTACGCTCGGGACTGCTCCAGACAACGAGGCGGAGCACGGAGGCGCAGGTCCGTCGTCCACTCTACTCCTTTTTTCACTACTGTGTGTCATACATACATGCATATACGTATATGAGTAGTACTTTCAAGATGATCGATTATTTTTTTCTCTTTTTTTTCTTCTCATTGAAATTCTGTTTCTTGAAACTAGACAAATATTGAAGCTGGTAGTTTCAAGGTTTTGGCTTGGATTTGGATGTTCTATTGTAACCATTGTGAAACCTTGAAACTATTCAAGTTAGTAAGAGTAACTTGGTTGTGTTGTGCAATGTGAAAAAAAGGCCTTTGAGAGAAAAGGCGAGTAAATGTGTGTTGAGAGAAAGAGAGAAAAATATTAACAGATGCACTGGATAAAGTATCAGAGAACGTCGTCCATGTAATATCGCCCATTATTTGTAGGAGGTGCGGCTGAAGCAGCATTCGCATGTGACTATGCGATGTCGCACAGAGAGAAACTCGCGAGATTCGACTTGGGTTCACTTTGTGATGCACTCTGCGTAGTTACAGCGTGTAGAGCACCTACCTACTTTGGGTTTACTTCTGCACTACGAGACACTGAACAGAGAATACGCAAACGAAAGAGAGCTAAAGATCGAACGAGACTCAGACTCAGCGAGAATATGCGGGAGAGAGCGAAAGAGAGCGAAAGAGGCACTTCGGTTCTTCTAACGACGGCACTTCGCTGCGCTACGACTCTGTCCGCACTCCGCCGCTTCTTCGGGTCTTGGTTCAGCTCAATGTTTTGATCTGATATCTGCAAACGTCGTCGTAGACACGCATAGCGAACATCTGCTCCTTTAGCCTACACTCTCTTCGTCGACACCTCCGAATATCGCGCGATTTTGACAATCTGCTCTGCTACCCCTCCACCCACGCGTACTCACGCAGCCTCTAATAGGTATAAACAAACAAAAAACAAAATGAAAAAGAACTACGAATTCATACTTGAGACTAGTTGGGGGAATAATATAGATTTATATAAATATTATTGAAGCAACAAACTCTACTAATAGGTAAATTCACTCATTGGTAAGCCATGTGCATTATCGTTTGTTCTCTAAGTTGCAAGTTTGTTTGACAATTTTACAGTGACATTATATCTTTATGTCACCATAACGTTTATTGATTTTTGATAACTTTTGGATGATTTCATTAAATTCTGGATAAGTGTATAACAATTGATTTTACATTCAGTTTGCTAGTATTCAGGAACTAGAGGAAAATTTTGAAAATTTAATGGATATAACTGTCTGTCATTTGACCAATTTTACAGAAATTTTTGAACGCGAATTCAAAATTGAATGATCAAGTAGCGATTATTTATTAAATGAACTTGAAAAAGGCAAATTTTTCAAAACATTGTTTTAATAATGTCGTTTATTCATCAGGTCTTTGTCCAGATCGCGCTCAAGATCTCGTTCACGCTCAAGGCAGCGTACCAAGCGCAGCTACTCGCGCTCGTCGTCCCGTAGCCGATCTCGCAGCAGAAGCAGGAACGGACGTCCAGCCAAATCTTTGAGCAAATCACGATCACCATCGAAAAGCCGCACTCCACGCAGATCGAAATCTGGAACTCCTCATTCAAGATCCTAAATTTTCCAAAAGGTATGTATAATACCTTTTTTTATATGATTCACTTTTTTAAAACTTGTGAGCATTATTTATCAATCCACATGTATGCTTTACTGTTTGTTTTAGATTAGAGGTTGAAGGATCAAACGCTTTTTACTCGTGATGAAAATGGTACCTACATTAAATCTTGAAAAACACAACAATTGCAAACAACGTTATCAGTATAATAATTTCAATTTCTTTAAAGTCCTTAGAATTTTTAGATAAGGATGATCATTTAGACAACTTTGTGATTGCGATAATGTAACGATTCAATAAGATGGATAATAAAATTTTCTTACTAAAAATTAGATTTGACGAATATTATGAATACAAATTATGTAGCACGATCTCAGCAACGGCGTGGTGGAAGTTTAATTAGAAGTTTAATTGTATTTAAACTTCAATATGTAGGTTAAAAAACTTATCGCCATAGATTCAGAACCGACATACTTGCTACTTGAAAAATTCAAGTGTTTCTTATGGCTGACTAAGCCTATTCAATTTTTATAGTTAATTTCAACATTTGTACACCAGGGATTATAAAAACATAGAATAAATAATAAAACTTTAATTTCATTCAAACTTTATTTTTGTATTATCTGTCATTTCCTTTACTATTATTCTCATCAATAATAGTGTTATAGGTGCACTAAACTTGATATCTTTTTAATATAATAATGATACAACAAAATTTTTGTTTTAACATTCCAACATTGTTTATACATAATAGTCTTAGATGCTTGCGTCATTCAAAATGAGGCACAAACATTCCATATTACATTTTTCTTTGGTTTCCTATATAAATATACAATCATCATTATTATAAAACAATTTGAAACAATGCGTTTCCTGCATATACTAAAATATACAACATGGCCTGTCTGCGCGTACATTATGCGTTTAGGTCGTTTCAAGTAATTGGCGAAAGTTTTTAAAACTAAATCATACCTTGCGCGATGCAAATCGTTTTCGAATTACAACTTGTACCGTTATACGCCTTTAATCTCGATGCGTTATTGAAAGACACCTTTGCCATCTTCACTATTTATAGAAAAATAAAATTATCACTTTCCTCCATACGCCCATGATATTTCTCTTAAATCTACGATAAATTTGCATTAACCAACTTGTTTAGTAATAGTAAATTTCGATCTTCTAAATGGTATGGACAAAATATTTAGTCAAGTTTTTTTATTGTGCCTGATAAAAAGTATGCTGTCACCGAATGGCTTCTGCCTATGGACATATACTAATTACTAATTTACTGTAATTACATTGGCTTTACTGCAGTTTACTGAACAAAAACTTTCAAAAAATTTCAGAAAATCATCTGCTTAAATTTTTTAAATAGCTTTTTGTACCTTGCAACGATGTATGTGTAAAGTAATACTGCCACGGACTTGACATGTCTTTGCAATTTTTCTTTTTCTTAACATTTACTATACGCATTTGACACTCTAACTCTTGACGTTTATAATTTCTTTTATAGGATTTAACAGTACTATACCTAACAAATCATTTCGATGTATCTATTCCGCATTATAAATGCAAATGTTATTAATATGATGTCCACAAAAGAAATCAAGCTTATTATTTGCAACGAGGAAAGTATATCCATCATTTTATAAAAACAAAACAAATCTGTAAATGCTAAGAAACAACAATGTTTCTAAATGCTTATTGAAAAGTTCATAAGATATTGCACTATAAGTCATTTACGAAATATTAATCTTTCAGTAACAGATGATCAATACAAGACGTTTTCTTGGCACAATACAAAGCTATTTTATCTTTACGCAAATCCTCCTATCATTCGAAAAACCCTTCAATTTTCTATTAAAAAAAATTAACTGTTCACTTCATCTTTAAAAGAAACTGTACTCTATACAATAGCACTACAATGTACTACAGCTAATCTAGTTTCTTTGGCTACTGCGCGCAATGCCTGTTTTGAGCGCGTCACATATTAAAAAATGTTTTTTTTTCAGCGTATACAATTCATAGGCATCTACTTTGACACAAAATTCGTTTATTTTTATAAGTGTATGTTTTTCTTAATACTAGAGTATTCGCCTTCTATTATCACATACATTGTACACAACATGCGCGTTACTTCTTTTTTTCGTCTTATAAAAGGATTTACCTACAACTAGTTTAATTCTCTAAAAACTTTCCATTAACTCTTTCAAGTTTTTTCACTTCTTTTAACAGGTCTTTGGACAGGTTGATAGTATAAACGACGACTTTTTCATTGTTGAAAGTGATGGATTATTGTTTTGTAATTATTGTTTTTTTTTTAACTAATGTAGCAATTCATGAATCTTGTAGTTTTCTGCTTATAATTATTATTATATATCTTGATCTCTCTCTCCTTCTTCCAATATAATTAATATTTAGTATTAATTCCTCATATTCATTAGTTCTTGAGTGAAAATATTTAGCATTTATAATAGGAAATAAAGTAAAACAAGAATAATCAAATTTTTACTTTTTGCTAATGCATATGACTTAATTAATGATTAATCTTTAGTATGTTACAAGTAAAATTCCCATGCTCTTGCTCTTCTGTAAGAAGTCACAATCAATTTTTTATGTATTATATTGAACTTGAACTGTTATCTCATAATTAAAATTTCAAATCTGTTTCAATTTATTTAATAATAAAAGTCTATTAAGAGGCCGTTAAAATGAGGCAGCAGTTAAGACTCTTTAGGCTTTATATAGTACAAAAAATTTGAAATGGCATCTTTTTAAAAAAATATCAAGTAAACAATCAAATGATGCAGTAGAAATCACTCACTCATAGAAGAGTTGTGCCTTGTTGAAGGTGGAAGAATAAATTCACTTATTGTGGAATTATGGCGGGTTTTTCTTGAGCCTTCATCGATATCATTGACCAGACTCGAATTGACGGAATGAGAGAGAGCAGTGGTTTTGTTGAAATCTATAGTTACATAGCCGATTTGTTGAGGTTTGAGCGGCGAATCTGGAGGCGACGCAGGTGTTGCTGGTTGAGTTGTACCTATTGATTCTGCAGATGAAGTCGTAGTCGTCGTCGGTGTTATCGTAGTTGTTGTTGTTGTAGTCGTAACATTTGTCGTCGAGGTTATTGTACCGCCAATATTTGGTGCAGCTTCTTTCTTGTCTAAATCTAAAACTGCATAACTCACTCCTCGGATTACAGTACTGCTGCTGCTACTGATACGGTGAGGTGGTGGCGTGTGCAATTGAAGAGGTAATTTATCCGCAATGAAAGTAGCAGAAAAACGCTTCTTTAGGCCTTCTATTTCGCTAGCTTCGAGATTAGCGTAACAATGCCTCGAGCCATCTTCCGAATCAGATTGATGCGGTAAGATTGAGAGGGCAGGTGGACGAGTCTTGACAATGTTAGCTAAAGGTTCGATTTTTTCTTGACCCGGATTAATGTTCATGTAAGCCCGAGCAATCCCATTGCTAGACTCTAAAGTATCAGCTGCCTCTTCGCGCAAAGGTGTAGAAGAGTCGCATGTGCTATGCGAGGGAGAAAGTGGACTAGCATCACTAGCAAGGTCAATGTTCATGTAAGACGCAGTCGACGCTTGTGGAGGCATTATTGCACGATTATGGCTTGATGATAAAGCTTCAGTACCAACTACATGACCAGATACTTGTTCAAAAGACAGAAAGCCACTGCTTGATGTTGAACTACTGACTGTGTGTGATCTACAAAATCACAAAATGAATTTTATTTCATTTAAGCAAATCTGCTGTGATGCTCAGCAATGAGTTTTTTTATTAAAAAAAAGTAAAAATTTATACCTTTGCATTGGTCTTCTTGCTAAACTCTTATTGTTATTGTGTTCCATATCTGCAGCCATAGTTGATTGTAGAACTTCCTCATTAACATACAGTGAGGATAGATGGACATGCGACGTAATAGGTGGAGGTGGTGGCAATGCTGATGGAAGTGTAGGAGGTGGTGAAGGAGAGCCCATTGTTCCTTGAGGAGACATTGGACCACTACTACTTCCAATGCTGCTCAACCTTCCATTTCTGTTTTGTTGAGATGATCTAGATGCATTGCGATTCGAATTTCCAACTGTTGTTGGATCCAGATAGTTGGGTTCTGATGGTATTGTCACTCGACTAGTTACAATAGGCCCAGAATGCGTGCCAATGGACATGTCTCTTGAAATTGTGTCATCGCCATTAGTACAAACTTGCTGTAACATAAAAAAAAATGACAATCTCTTTTAACGTATAAAGAATCAATAGCAGTTTCAAGTTAAAGTTAGTCACAAGATGTACTTGTATATTACATAATCACAAGCAATACAAGTACCTGAATATTGGTTTGAACAAGATTAAAGAGCTGGCCTGCTCTACGACACTTGAAGGCATATATTCCTGCACCTGTAGAACAGCGCCTGCCTGACTCGAAACTAAATATTTCAGCATCATAGCCATAACGACGCAAACAGCGTAAAGGCCATTTGACTGGTGTCTTGCCTCTTTGGTATAAAATAATGTCAGTATCCGTGACCTTTAATCTGCCAGGTGTGATCAAATTTCCCAAATTATCAACATTCATCACTTGAAAGACATTGAGATGCAGATCATTGATATCTGTGTGACTGTTAACACAACCCATTCTCCAAACAATACTGCAAGACAGTTTCATAAAAATTATTGACATGATGCAAAGAATTACAGCTAGAATACACAATTACATGTTATTTTACAATTTCGACTTGCCTGTTACTTGCAGATGCGACCAAACGCATCACAGACGCATCTTGTTGTTTTCCGTCGAGTCACCGTAAATTGGCTCGCTGTGATGGTTTCTCTCGAAATCAATTTCGTTATCATATCGCACCGTAATACTTATAATAATCTAGACACGCAATCAAGGTTGCATCCAAGTTTTCGTTGTTCAAACTGATTTGGCCTTAGCCTATGAAAGAAAATACATTAGGCCAATTGCACCACGCAGATTGAGCTCGTTGTTCCATTTCACGGTTAAAATCTTGTGCGTGAGCTTCTTTGTGCTTTTTGCTCTACCTCTATATATTTCACTTGATTCTGTTCGTAATGTTCGTCTTCCTCCTCTCTCTCTCTCTCTCTCTCTCTCTCTCTTTCTCTCTCTCTCTCTCTCTCTCTCTCTCTCTCTCTCTCTCTCTCTCTCTTGAAACTTGCTGCGAGTGCCTTTTCGGAGGCTGTGACTCTGCTGTGAATTACAAGTATAGTGGTATTTGTTTGAAAAAAAAACGAGCTGATGAGGGGGAAATAATATAATCGGGGATTTGCAATTCGTCAGTCTTTTCTTATTTGAAGTTGTGCGCATATATATGTTGCTTTTGCGCCACTCGTTATAATAAAACAATATAACTCGACCTTCTCGACCCTCGCATTCTATGAAGTTGGCTGTGTTATGCACCGTAACAACTGCGAATATACGAGGCGGGGGTGTCAAAGTGTAATTTAATTCTTTAATAACTAGGTAGTCTTTTTTCCTAAAATATATAGATTATTTTTAATCATTTGAGACTTCCCGATCAAAAAATAAAAATTAAGTAAGTAGATCAAATTGAGATTTAAACTTCAAAGTGGCGCTGTCGTCGACAACAAAAGTGAACTTGTTCAACGCAGGCGCACTGCACCCGCGCATCGTGCACTTGCGGCGTATAAACGCATGTTTTTTCTAACCTCTAAGATTCGTTTTCGTGATCTCCATGTGCGTTTTATAAAGTTTCACTATAGTTGTGTCAATAGTTGTGTCAACTATGAAGACTCACAAAAAAGCGTTAAAAAGAAAACAAATTCTACAGAACGATGTTAAAGTTACCAAAAATGAAGAAGATGATCGTGAAGAGCCTGAAGAGACCGAGGTAACTATTTAATAACTGCTCTTCAATACATTGTGTGTGTTTTATTTTGTTTATATTTATTTATTTATTTATTTATTTTTCTACTTATATTATAAAGAATTGACTAAGCCTCATTAACGAAATTACGACGAAATAGTCATAAACATATTATAAAACATGTTTAAAACATATTTTCAAATAAAAGTAAAATTAATTTAAACCAAAACGTTAACTAAATAATATAATCTTATCCAAATCATAGGATTCAGGAACTGAAGATTTGTTAATTGGAGAAATTAATGGAGATGGAGATACTACAGATGAAGATGTTGATGAAGAAGATTCTAAAGTTGAATCGGATGAAGAAAATGACAAACCAATATTTGATTCTGATGAGGAAGTAAGTGAAGAAGATGATGATGATGATGAGGAGGAGGAGGAATACAATGATGATGATGAGGTAGAAGATGATAGTCAAGAAGAAGAAGTGTCCGCTGATGAGCACGCATCAGAAGAAGATAGTTTATTGGAATTTGAAGCATATTCTAATGAGGATGCTGAAGAGCAAGTCAAAGAAACAAAAGTTGAAATTAAACCAGAAAAAACACAACATAAAGCAGAAGAAGTTGCAAATACTAATTCCCAATCAAATTCCTTAAAGACTCAAAAAAGGCACTCTAATAAATCAACAAATCGAAATTTTTCTATTTTAAAAACGAAAACAAATGTGAATAGCACAGTTTCAAATGAGTATGACAGTGACACCTCTGATGAGGAAGATATTCGTAATACTGTTGGTAATATTCCTATGAAGTGGTACAATGATGCAGATCACTTGGGTTACGATTGGGAAGGAAAAAAAATTCTCAAGCCAGCAAAAGGAGACCAGTTGGATGATTTTCTAAAGCGAATGGAAGATCCAGATTTCTGGAGGACAATAAAAGATTATCAAACTGGACAAGATGTTGTCTTGAGCGAAGCTGATATTGAACTTATTACTAGGATTCAAAAGCAACGAATACCGGATGCTAATTTTGAAGAATATGCTGTAAGTATAAGTAGCTATAACTCTTTGTATTTAGGTTTAAAAAACATTTTCACAACTTGTATAATAATTATTATTAATATTCTTCAAAACTTTTGTAGCCTTGGGTAGAATGGTTTACATCTGAAGTAGAAAAAATGCCTCTTCGTAAATTCCCTGAGCACAAACGCTCATTCCTTCCATCAAAAACAGAAGCCAAAAAAGTTTCTAAACTTGTTCATGCTTTAAAAATGGGTTGGATAAAATCGACGGCAGAAATGCGGAAAGAAAGAGAGGAGAAAACCAGGGAACCTCAATTCTACATGCTTTGGCAAACAGATGATCAAGCTGAAGAAATGAGAAGGATTCATAAGCATATTCCAGCACCAAAAAGATTTCTACCTGGGCATGCGGAGAGCTACAATCCACCTCCTGAATATCTGTTTGACAAGAGAGAAATCAAACAATGGAACAAACTCAAATCGACACCTTGGAAAAGGAAATTACATTTTATTCCTGAAAAATATGAATCACTTAGGCAAGTTCCTGCATATCCTAAATATATTAAGGAAAGATTCCAAAGGTGTCTAGACCTTTATCTGTGCCCAAGAGCAATAAAAATGAAGTTGACTATAGAACCAGAATCTCTAGTGCCACAATTGCCAAGTCCTAAAGATTTACAGCCATTCCCAACAATCCAGTCAATGATCTACAAGGGGCACACAGATATGGTCAGAAGTATGGCCATAGAATCAACAGGTCAATTCTTTGCTAGTGGAGGAGACGACACAACATTAAGGAGTAAGCTCTAATAATTTTTCTAATATTTAATCATACACAGTAATTATTTAATGTAAAATAATATAATCTTCTGTTTGAATTTTAGTATGGGAAATCGCTACCAGCAGATGTGTGAAAGTCGTGAATTGCGGCGGTGTTGTAAGAAGTGTTGCATGGTGTCCCAATCCAAATCTTCCATTGATTGCTGTAGCAGCTGATCAAAAAGTGCTGTTGATCAACCCTGGTGTTGGCGATCACTTGATCACAAATAAAGCAGATAAACTTTTAGAAATTATTCCACAAAGTGACGCTATTGGTAATTAAATTTAATCTAGTTTTCTATTCACACTTCAATGTTAAAAGTTCGCGATTTAAAAAATTAATTTCAGTACCTGAAAGAGTGAAAGCAGCTGTACAGTGGGAACAGCAAACAGAAGTTGATAATCCAGATAATTGGAAGCAGGGAATCCGAGTTGTTATAAATCATTTCAAGACTGTTAAACAGGTAACTTGGCATGGAAAAGGTGACTATTTTGCTACAGTCATGCCAGATGGTCAGAATAGAGCTGTTTTAATTCATCAACTATCAAAAAGAAGATCACACATACCAATTGGTAGACCTAAAGGACAAGTGCAGTGTGCATTGTTTCATCCAATCAGGCCATTCTTGTTTGTAGCAGTGAGTTGTATTAATAATATTACAAATATCCGCGTATAATTGATTTTTTTTTAATATGCAATTTTGTTATTTTTAGACTCAAAGAAATGTAAGGATTTATGATTTAACAAAACAAGAAATGGTCAAAAAATTGTTTACAAATTCACAGTGGATATCTACAATGGCAATACATCCTGGTAGGTGAAATATTTTGTAACAAAATGTAAATACAGGACTCTCTAATCTTGCTCTTCTTAAACATTTTTAGGAGGAGACAATCTCCTTGTAGGAACATATGATAAAAAATTGTTATGGTTTGATTTGGATTTAAGTACAAAACCTTACCAGACTCTGCGTCTTCATGGTACTGGTATTCGCGGCGTTGCATATCATAAGCGATATCCATTATTTGCATCGGGAGCTGACGATCGAGGCCTGATTGTTTGTCACGGAATGGTTTATAGGTACGTTCAGAGTCGCATATATTTAGCACGAATTTGAAAAAAAATTTATTAATGTTTTTCTAATATATGATTTTTACGTTTTCCAGTGATTTGTTGCAAAATCCTTTGATTGTTCCTCTTAAAAGATTGTGCAATCATGAAGCTTTTAACGATTTTGGAATTTTAGACATAATGTTCCATCCAATCCAACCATGGATATTTTCAGCAGGAGCTGATGCAACTATAAGAATGTACACTTAAATGTACATTCAACTGTAATTATACATAGGTTTATTATGAAGTCGGAAATAAATAATTTTTACAATACGAAAAATACCGTTTGAAGCATGTTCTTTAATCCTATGTAAAAGGATTTATCTTAAAATAATTTTCTCAAGAAATCCATTGCAAATTATAAACTTAACATGATAGGAACTTGTGTAAAAAATTCATTTATATGTGCGAAAATTTCTTAACAGAGTATACAATTATAAATCACATCCATTATAAAATTACTTTAAAAATTATTGGTCATGGTTTTAAATAGAAGGGGGAGAATGCCCTGTACATTGCCATTCTGGTTGCCCACATTCACAGCAGATACGGCCTGCATGCCGAATTTGAAACACTGTAACTATTTTTCTGTCATCATCAAATCTACAAGTAATGTGAAGATCGTGAATTAAAAATGTGTAAAATTGATTTCCATATCGTCGTCTTAAATAAACAGATCTTGGATCTTCTTTTAAAATATTCTCCACCGCACGACGTTTCTCATCAGCTTTATCTTTTAAAATTTCATGAAGTTGTAATAAAGAACGTTCATTAAAAACCACGGATAATATTGATGTTTTTGGCCTTGATATCCAATCAGGCACCCTAACTCCTCCTGCACTGTTATCATTTGTATGTCTATCAATTGTTTGAGGATAAGGATTTGTATTATCATTACTAGCAGTACTACTAGCTAAACCAAATGATGTGTTATATGTTTGTGGCAAATCAAATCCTTCTTCGCCATCTGGTGCTTCCCTGACACCCATTCTCACAGGTGAAGAAGACGAAGATGAATCATCAAGCCTCAAGTTTAATGCTCGTCTACTAATTAAATCTAGATCTGTTCCACAAACTGCATTCGGACCATCTGCCCCATCTAGCAGCCTTGAATTTCCTAGATTGTGATCATCGTTATCAAAAGCCTCCTGTGAGACTGTTGCATCAAACCCAGTTCGATTTAGATTTGGTCTAACATTTTGACTCTGAACTTGTACAGCTTGCAAACTTGGATTTTCTTGAAATTCTTCAGCTTGCAATCTCAATGCAAGTTCTTCGTCACGAGATATATCTATTGGAGAAGAAGAAGAAGAAGACACGTGTACAAGTGTTTGATTATCTATGAGACTATCTGTGTAATTAATAATTCTCTGGTTTGGTAAATGCGAAATGTCATTGGGGTAGACAGATGTTGCTTCATCTAAATCATTTGGATTCCAGTCATCCATATTGTTGGTAGGGAAAGTTTCTACTGTTTCACTTTCAGTCATATCTTCTTTTGAATGAACAGCATGCAGCACTTTATCGATATGGAGTGGATTGTCATAATGTGGAATATATGGTTTTATATCTAAAACTGGAGTTTGGTCTACCATATCAACACCTTCAAAATAAATTGAATAATCTTCAATTTTGAGGATTTTGACTAAACTTAATCCAATGGGGCATGGTCGATGAGGTGACCTTGTTGAAAAAACTCCTGTCCTTAAACCATTAAGTCTAGGAGGAGCTACCTTTGCTCGAACATGTGCCAATTCATTTTTATGAAAGTGGAACAATATCCTATAAATATATATAAAAAAAAAAGATTGTAATGCATAATCAAGGCACCCAAAAATCAGTTATATACTTTTAAACCATACCACATATGAGAAAATTCCTCCAATCCTTGCAGAGCATGTTCTGGGTTGGTGAAAACAGTTTTATTGAGTGTTATTCTACCTGGAGCTTTTCCACAAATTACAGCTTGCCTTGGGGTTCCTCTTTTGCTTGGAAACCATGTAGAAATAGTACCAATAGGTCTACAAGTTAAAGAGCAATCGTCAATACTTTGACTGGTTGACGGTTCATGGTCTCGTAAAGAACTGTTTGGCTGCACTACTTGAGATGATGCAGATTCTTCGGGGAAAGAAGCAAGACCACTAGTGCACAAACCCAAAAGTCTTTTAATACTGCTCACGTCTCGTTCATGAACATAACGAAGACTCTTTATCTGTTGCCTATAAATAATGATTAATATATTCAATGACTTGTGTTTAAAAGAATAGGGTAAAAATTTGCAGGTTAATACGCTCAAGAAACCGCAATCATGTTCTGAATAAATACATGATTATTACTTATATCAGCATAGCAGGTTATCGGTGAAAAAGTACCTTAAGTTGCTTATTTCCTTTCTCGCCGTTATTAGTTGTTCCAACAAATATTTTGAATTTGAATCCACGTTCTGACAATTGTTCTCCATCATACATTAAAGAGAATCATTAATAGTATATTTCTAAATAGACCGAATAAAACTGCAAAACACAGGCTTGCAGCATCAGTAATAGTGCAATGTTCAATACACATCTATACTTGACACCTGATTTATCATCTTTCTCTGTTAAAATCTGTGATGGCTCCAAATTACGAATTCAAAGATCTGACACTGTTGCCGTATATGTATATATACATACATATATACCTATATATATTGCCTATACATCCGAGAAAAGCCTGAATGATAGAATTCTCGGTTATCGATAGAGCTTGGCGCAATCACAACTATAAAATTGAATTAAATTATAATAAAATAATGTTTCTATTTCATGACATATTTACGAAAAGAATTATTTTAACGACTGACTAACATAAATAATGTAACTGCGCAATATCCAATCAAGTTAAACATAAAAGTTGACTAGTGCCGAGAGGAATACTTTAATTTTTGAATTAGGAGAGTATTTTCATTAAATATCATAAGCCTGAAGTTTTTATAACAGTTTTTATTTCAACATTTTATATAAAAATAATTGTTTTACTTTCATAATCTGCACCCGTCAAACAACGTATAATCATACTTATAAAGAACAATATTTAACAAAACATACATCAGATAGGTAAATATAATAAACCGTTTCAAACTGGATAATATTAAATCTGCATCATTTTAGTACAATGTACTTTTAAAGAATATGTCGCTCATTAAATCACTCCTGCACTGTTCACCGCCGTTACACGGCACTTTGCAAGTAAATCAATATCCACGGAAATCAAAAACAGAAACATTACAAAAACATCTTACAAAATATTTAAAAACAACTTTTACTACATTATCAGCCGTTTTTAACAATAGTTTGTTACTATGTTTTTTCTATGTTGTAAAAAATTCCTTATACAATCTAAATAGTTTTTTTCTACACAGTGCTTGAATTATACGAGCATTATGAATGCCGTTTGGTGTAGAATTTGTATATTTTCTTGTCAATCTAATTCGAATTGATTCACAATACTATTTGTATACTATATGAATATTGATATGATATAAATTGATTGAAAATTTTCGATATAAATTTTTATATAATCTAATTTAGATAAGTAAGGGAATATTTGTTTACTCTAAACAAATTCCACTTAATTGCTTTAATCGGATATGACAGTTCAAGTCAGAGAACTATAAATCTACAAGTTAATCATACTTGAGGAGTTGATAGAAAATCTGCTGATTTCAAAAGCTCATCTAGTGCTTTTCAATGCACTGATACGTAAATTATAAAATGTTTTAAACAGATCTATATAAATACGATTGTATTAAAATTTGAAGAATTTCAACAATATAAGATAACATTTGACATCATAGAAGTGCGACCAATCGCGCAATGATTCGCGCTCTTTTTACAAATTACTCTTCATAAAGGGTTTGAGGTACTTGTGGTAAGATTGATTGACGCTCTCTTGATTAAGGGGGCTCTTCATGGCCTCGTCATAGAGCCGTTGATAGACGTTGCCGTCGTAGACACCGAGAGCCGAGCCCAAAATTTCGTCTCGTATGTCGAAGCCATCGACGATGCCGACGGCATTTGGTCGGATAGCAGCGAGCATTTCCTCGAGTTGTTTTTGCAGAGAAGGCACATCTTCGTTGTTTAGGCATGAAAACTGGGGGAAAAAAGTAATGATCATGTTATTTTTCTTTCGTGTGTATTGTTGAATTTAGCTGGAATTTTCAAATGAAAATTTTCTCATATTCTTTTTACCCGTAAAAAGTCGCCAAGTCGCAGAAGAACCGAGTTGACGCAATACAACTCGCATAGCTGCATCAAAACATCATGCAACGATTTGGAAACAGTGGAGCTCAATCCTCTGACAGCCTCGACGAATCTCAAGACGATAAAGGCACGACAGTGTGAGTCAGCGGCTTGGGCAAGTTCGATGCTCGTATCGTTCCAGGCATCTTCCAATGCCATCCCACAGCGCACGCGCCGCTCCATATTATCTGTTGCCTGCTTGATTTTTCTGTAAACACGTGGATATTTTTTTAGCAAGTTATTTAGTGCGCTTGCGATAAGAATGCAGAGAGAATATGCTTGCTATTAATTCCAAAGAAATTATTCTAATCTAAGAAGAATTATCATACTCTATATCCACTGCACGTTTAGACACTTTTTTCACGCGTAAGCATTATTTGACCAATCATAAATTTGTTCGCAATAAATATTTTTCATAACAAGGAAAGTGTTCAACTTGATATACTTTGCTAATATTATCAGCATTGAGCAGACTATCGGAATATATGTTAAATTCATTGTACGATCAACGAGTATTTTCCTCTGTAAACCGCCAAAAGAAATACAGTCCCGCTAACTAAAATCCAACCACCATAATCTTTTACTCTGAGTCAACGACATATTTTTGTTTCCTCAAAATGTTTTTACTGCTACTGAATAGATATGGATGCACGACTCGTGCGATTCGATAAACCGGCCGCGATATGATAAACCGTTAAGATAAAACACGAAACTAGAGAAAAATAATCGATAAATACCCAGCAGCGACAGATTGATGAGCTCGGACGATGCAAGTGAGGGTATTTTTCCAGGGCCGCTGCTTGACCCTTCGCGAGAGCAACTCGAGGTACTTGACCGTGGGTGGCAGCGTGTCGCCGCTGATAGCTTGCTTCCAGGCCTTGATGAGGTAGCGTGCAGTTTGAAGCAGCAGCACTGTATTTTCGCCCTCGTAAGTGCACACCGCGGTTACCAGACCGTAAGTCGTCGGCAGGTTACTCGCGTCCATGTAGCCGTGGCCACCGCACGACAACCGCAACTGTTCCACGGCTGCCGACGCATCCGTCGAGGCGACTGCTTTCAGACAGCAAGCCAGCGCGTGCAACTGGAAATTTCATTACTTCATATATCTACTGCACTTTATTGAGCGTGGATTATAATTGAAATTCGCTTACCTCCGGTAGCCTGTCCAACTCTCCTTGATCTAGTTCCGCAGTCACGTTATTGTACATTTCCCAAATCCAGTCGGCTGCCCAGGACAGCGCGAAACACATGGCCAGAGGTGGAAATAATTTATATTGCTGCGTGACGTAGTCGATGATTTGCGTTTCCGGCCCACTGCGATTCGTACAATTTCATTCTTTTAATTCAACGCTCCCATAATTATGTATTATTAGCCAAGTTATATAGCGTTCGCGAAGAGACTTACTCGGGTTTAGCTTGTCCTTGTTTTCTAACGACGCTATACCTTATGGCGATTGTTGACGCTTTCGAAAGATACTTGGCAACATCTCTTACTATTACGACTCTGACGAACATCATGGTGCCATATGTAAGCTTGTCGCTTGGGGCCTTTACGTACGTTCCGTCTGCCAAAACCTATAGATCACACGACATTGCGGCATTAAAGGCACTATACTTTACTATAGTCCCAACATTAATCTCGCACTATGCGGAGAGCAAGTCTACCTTGGAATTTTTCATTAGCATGTGTTCCCTTGGTATTCTGACATTGTCGAAACCCAGGAAACCATTATTCGTGGCGTTCATGCCCAGCTTCGTGCCGATTTCGCCAATCTTGATTCCTGAAAAAAGAAACATACGAAACGTCAAAAATTCTCTCCAGTCCTTGTAATAATGCTACCGCGCGGAAATAATACAATGTTCGCTTGCGCGCGCGCGCGCATTACCCGGCAAAGGTTCGTGAGTTTCTTCATCCCTCAGTTGAACTATAAAAGGATGAATTCCTTTGCATTCGCCATTCGTGTACAATTGCGCTACAACCACGGCGTAATTTGCCGTTTGTCCGACTGGAAGTGAAAAATAAATAAATTCAGCTTGGTATACACTGCGGCTTACAATTAGTAATTACTACAACCAATAAGACTCACGTCCTCCGGGCCACCATTTGTAGGAGGTCAACGTAGGACTGTTCAAGATAAACTCGCGAGTCACGGGGTCGTACGTTGCAGTCGTTTCCAAGCCTCTGATGAACGTTCCATGACCAAGCTCCGTCTTGAAACGCGGAGCAATGTACGTTTAAATAATTGTACTTGATCGATTTGGTCGTACGAATAAAGTTGAATGAAAAAAAAAAACAAAAAAAAAAACACTTGTTAAAAAGCAGATAGCGCACCTGGGCGTAGGTACCGATGATGCTGCAGGACCACGCTTTGGCGATCCAATATCCTTGCTGCTCTACCGTACCTTGTCCCATAATCGCTGGTATGAACATCACCCAGTGCAGCGTTAGCGGGTTTCCGTCTTTTAATATCGCAGAGCCCAGAGTACCGCCCAACACTTGTCTGTGGATCAACCAAATATTTATTTTGTATGGTGGTTTATTTCTTCATCCGTGCGATTAAATGCTCGATATAAACTTACGTGAATACCTCCATATCTCCTTTGCCCATACTTTGTAGCTCTCGAACTTTCTTCAAAATTATGCATCCTTTGCGTACAGCTTCTTCGTATATTTCCTTATGACTTAAGTACTTTGCAGGAACTTTATCGGTCAGTTCCGGATCGCTGAGAAAGAAATTCTCTGCAATACAAAATATTATACAATCGTTATAGCAGTTTGCTTTGATTCGTATGTGTATGCGTATACTATATTGTGTCTATTTTATTTTTTTTTTAAATCAAAATTAATTTGAAGTTGATTGATTTTCGTATGCATGCGGCAGTAAACATAATGAAAAAAAAAAATGCTATAAACATCAATACAGAGAAGAGATATTCCGTGTACGAAGTAAAATATTTCGAGTGAGAGGCACGTTCTGACTTTCCAGTTTGCAAGAGGCACGAGCGATGCAGATACTCGTCGCGCCCGGTTTAAAAAAACTCGTGTACTTTTGTTTTTTGTTCAATTCCGACCTCGCTTGAACAACTTATACGACCGAGTGAGCTCTTTTATATAAATACGGATGGTTTGGAATGTTCCTGTTGCTGCGCTTTTGTCTTATAAATATATCATTGTTAATAATTTTATCAAAAAATTTGTGCGCATGCATATAAATTAAGTTACGATTTTTTATTTTGAATTTCTATAAGACTCGATTCTTGGTTCGAACCGTATATGTTTATACTGAAGTATTTCATTTAAATACATTAATTTATTTAACCGTTCAAAGAACGCAAATTGAAAAACGAAAATGACTGTGCTCAAAGTCGAGATTTTATTAAACTATTTAATAGCCTTTTGCGTAGCGGACACAAAAAAAGGAGAAGAAGAGAATCATCAAGGCATTTATGTAAAAAAGACAAGATCGCTTGCATAAATGCTGAGGTCCGATCATGAATATATAAAAAAAAGAGTCGAGAAATGTTGAAGGACACGCTCTCTAATGAATCGCGAGATGTGTGTAACATATGCTCACGCGTTACCGGTGTCTTTTTTTCGCCAGCACAGATTAATTATGCAGCATATATTCTTGAAACTATTTCTATTCTACGACTTGTTATCTTTCCATATAACCCTTGAAAATTGATGACTTGTGCGCCAGGGTCAGCTTTTGATCTCGACAGAATCGAAACGAGCGACTTGATTTGCATCTTCATATCACGGGATTGACGAAAAGTTTAGATATAGCTCATCCATTTGATTATAAAACGAGAGGTACCTTGATAAAATATTTTCAATTTATTTTAAAATGCGCGATAGTTATGCGGCCTCCGCGATAGTAATGCGGCCTCCGCGATAGTAAAACGACCAGTAGATCCATTATACCTTTGCATAAATATCCTGATAAACACACTTTGAAAAAAAGCATTGATAAAGAGTTTTTGCATGGCCGCATTAAATATAAAGACTTATAGTATTAAAAAAGTATTCATATAGTAATCTTTATAAACAAATTTCTGAAATGTAAAATGCTATCAACTGAAAGTAAAGTATTTCATAGTTGTGTGAAAAAGTGTTCATAAAGTATTCTTTATGAATGAATATTTGTATCATGAATAGCAAGAGCTGGACTTTCAGCAAACTCAGCACTCGACCTCAAAAACCCCACTTTACTTTTATTACTGGATAATTATATATTTTTCTCTGCAATTATTCATTGGTTGTCATTTATCTATTTATTATTAATTAGCCCATAAGTAAATGTAATTAATATATTAGATCTGAAATGCGGTGAACAAGAATTCGATTTATAGGTAAGTGCAGGTCAGCGCACTCAACTGCCGTGCCGAGGTTGGTGACGGGAATCGAGGTTCGATTCCCGTCACCGTCAAAAACTTTTAATTTCTTCATTATATTTCTTCATTTGAAAAATAATAATTCTTTATGAATGCTTCTGAAGCGGTCATTCGTTAAAACCTGAAGCTATAATTAAGAATCCAATGGAAATACTTATTGGAAAAAAGCATTCACTAACAATTCATTACAATTTTTATAAAATATTCAAATTCTGATCGGGATATATGCTATAATATACATCAATTAGAATCGTAGCGAGAAAAATCGCTCGACCTACAAGTAGGTACACATCGCGTTTTTTATGTGTGTTGGTAATTCAGAATCTTGAAAATGTATAAACATTCCGGGTTCGCATCGACCTACGACCTTGTGGATGCGTATATAATCGCGGCCAGTTCAGTGGTGAGACACAATGTAATGTGAGACACACACGTCAGTCGATCATCGAACCGGGATTTGTTGCTCTTTTGTTAATTCTGATCAAATAATAATTGTATAATTTAGCGGCGTAAGCAAAATTCGGATGTCACGCAGGAAAAAATACATTCTGATGTTATTATACGGATTTAAATTATTTATTTTGTCATGTTATCTCGTTGCTTGATTTGAAAAATCATCGTGGACCTTAAAAACAGATTTTGATTACTGATATTGCTGATATTACTGTTGGTTGACAGCTTACGTGATAAATTATACTCAATATGTAATTTAATAATTAATCGTTTATAATCTGAAATCGTTATCGTCTCAAAAATAATAATTTTGTTGTCACCGATCGAAGAACGTCAAATCAATCACTTTTTACAAATGAAAATTTATAACGAAGAAACAAGAAAATGATTACTTTTTTCGGAAATAACACAAAAGATCTATACGTGGAAAGTTAATTTACTATACAGCCATAAATCGATGTGCACCGCACTTTCGTTTTTAATCATTGCATTTTTGTTCCTATACAAATAATTTCACGGCAAGTTCTCTCGCAATCATATCTAAATCGTATAATTTGTACGCGACTGATGATGATAAAATTACACCGTATTTGTAAACTCATCATCAATACAAGCATGATCCGCGAAACGAAGTGCATTAAAATGAATAATTTTTCATCAGCTGTAGTCATTTTTATTTATAATGCGAGTTGAAAAAAAAAATAATAATAATAATAATGGCGATACCTCCCGGCGTGTACGTCATTAAAAATTCGTTAACGCGTCCTATCTATACTTACGATTATTATTATCACCGTAATAGTAGTCGCATAGTGCGCGCATGCATCATCGCGTAGGTAAGTATACGACAGCAGCCGCGTGTACGCATACCTATATATACTACGTGCTGTATTACGAAATGAAAATGAATATGTGGTCTTTTAACTGCGAGTACGATGAGATCTATAAAATCTCCAAGAAATTTATAGGCCGCAGGCATACTCGTTTTACTTCAAGTGCGAGAAAAGCGCGGCTGTGCTGGCTGTGCAGATCAGAGCGAAAATAAGCGAGTCATCGCGGTGGAGATTCGGACGAGTTCGAGAGCGCGATTAAAAGTATAGGTGCCTATTATATCGCACCCACTCGGATGCACGAGGCATCTCGCGAAAGAGAAAGTTGCAGCGCCGGAGACTGCGACTGCGAGTCTGTGTGTGTGTGTGTGTGTGTGTGCGTGTGTGTGTGTGCGTGCGCAATGTCTAAAACTTGGAAGAATAGATACCCGCGGGCAAAACAAAGCGTTGCAGAGGAAGCATATATAGGTATACATACCTATACGTAGAAAAGTGAAAGTGAAAGTCGCAGCGAGCGGGCGATTCGAAATATAATAAGGATGTTCGCGCTTGATCGTGTACACGCACACATAGAGATTGTATATATACAGGTATATGATATAAAAGTCAACCTCGCTCCCGTCGCTGGGCCGTTTTCTCCGGGGTCCCGTCCAGCAGATGCGTCAGCTCGAGCGGCTCGAAGCTGCATCGCTGTCGCTCCCGTCGTAGCTCCTCGTTCATCGGCACCGTCGAGATCTTCCAAGCGGTCGCGACAGCAGCCGTCGTCTCGCTCGACGTCGTCATTCCGCCGATAAATGCACTACTTATCTGTCGTACTTGGGAGCCGCAAGTCCTTATTTTATCGGCACGGCGCGCGATATCGCAGTCGCGGCGCACTGCACACTGCACTTATAATGTGTCCGTCCGCGGCCGCTATAACGCTCGCACTGCTGCAGCTTGTGTGTTTTGCGGCTCCCTCTCTCTTTCTCACTGCTGCGACTCGCTCTCGTTCTGACGTAGTTCTCTCTCAGTCTCAGATGTGCTGTTCTGTTCTGTTTGCTTTCCTTTCTGCTCCCCGGCCCCCGCGATGCTGCCGCGGCGACGACGACTGCGCACTGACTGCCACTGCCACTTGCCACACAGCGAGCGCCGATATAATATTAATCCAGCTATACCTATATAGGCAACTATTACTTTACCAGCTCTCGCTCGCATTCGCCTCTCATGCAGCGACCGAGATCGACAGACAATGAATGAATATATGTTTCGACTGCGCGCGATTCTTTCCTTATGATCTCGAGATTGTATATATTACGACCGCAAATTGTCCGGAACTTCTTTTTGTGAGCAAGCCGGCTTTTTGCGGAGCTGAAAATTCGCGCTTATCATCGTTGCGTGAACCTTCTGATAGTATGGTTTAATTATACTTAACTAATACGTATACAGCCGATTCGGTGTAATTTCGCATCTGATCAACGAAGCGCATGCGCCGTCGCTTTGTTTACGTATCTATATGTATAGTTACCGCGCGCCTAAAATTTTGAACGGCGCGCAGCGGTTATTGTTCATGTTTGGGTGCAAAACTATATATGCATCATGGCTGATGACGCTTCTTGCCAAGTTTTCCGAATAAATAAACAGCTTTCTAGTTTTTCGCAAGACGGTAGATTTTTAGCTTTAGCCAATCAAACTAATTTATTCATTAAAAACACCGGAACCTTTGATGATTACTTGACGTTCGTTTTTCCCGACATTATTGAGGTTAGTTGCGAGACAATCTATTTTTATTTTTTGACTTAATTTTTTATGAAAAAAATTATTAAATGCTTTTATAGGATATCGCATGGTCCCCGGATAGTGAATATATATTGTGTTATAGCACTAAAAAGGCTATTATTCAAATTTTCTCAGTGTGTTATCCTGAATGGAAATTCAAACTGACAGAAGGAAGTGCTGGCCTGGACAGTGTCTTGTGGGCACCAGACTGCAAACACATCATCACTGTTGCAGATTTAAAAGTAAATTAGCAGTTGTATGTACTTGAAAGATGCAGTCTATTTATAAAAAAAATATTTCCATCGCAAATTCTTACAATGCTTTTTTAGGTAGAATTATGCATCTGGTCCTTGATTGATCATAGTGTCATTCATATAGAAGATTTAAAATCAAGTACAAATAAAGGCTTTGAATTCAGTCCAAATGGAAAACATTTAGCAGTCATAGTGAGCGATAATGGACAGGATACTGTTGAAATTTACAAAACAAAAGACTGGAAGCTGAGTAGAGTAAGTATGTTTGTGAAACAAATTGAAAATTATGTATTTCAAATTAAATATTACAAATCATTTATAAAATGTTTATAGCTTTAAAAAGTGAATCATGTGATTTGTGTGCGCAGTATAAAATTATTCTAGCAATATATCGTGTATTTTAACTACGCTATCCGATCCACAACTTGCCAATTGTATAACATTTTTCTGCTGGGTTTTATGCTGTGGGCGGAAAGCAAGTCTTTTTACAGTGGATTGATGGGCACTTGATGATTGCAGAAAAGCTAGTTGAACCCAATCATAAGATTCTTGATTATCTATTTGATGAATTTTTCTTACATCTATAGATCCACTTTCGTAACCGATAGCAAGAATATAGAAAAATTTATCCTGCGCCTCGAGTGGTGCAAAAGCTAAAGCTGTAACTGAAGAATCATTTACATGCAAATCAGTAACAGGTGATGGGGTCTCATCCTTATTAATGTTTGCACTCCATATTCCAACTTTGCCGTCTCTAGACCCTGTAGCAAAGTACTTGGAATCATTTGTCCATGCACAGCACCAAATAATGCGAGTATGAAGACTATCCTTCTTAGAACTAATAACTAACAATTCATACTTTTCATTTTCACAATTAATGAAAAGAGCCCACCGCCTATCTCTTGAAACAGAAAGTAGATACTTGTCATTAGGTGAGAAAGCCAACTGTGTGACAGTTAATTGATGCGCTGATAATTTTTGTGCCTGAGACCAAGATTTTGTATTCCACAATATTATTGCAGCGTGTTCTGCAGACGTGGACTTGGATGAAGTAGCAAGCAAAGTTCCATCGTGTCTTGCTGCCATTGAAAATATTTCATAACCATGTCCATAAAGCTTTTGCAATTCAGGCCATAGTGTTCCTCGAACTAATTCTTCTTCTAAAGGAGGTTCATCGTAATTTATATTCCTAGAGTTTTCTATTTGATTATTCTGTGACTTTATGTCATTTGGTTCGTCGTCTAGAACAGCTTTGTTGGTCAGGCCAAGAGCAGGAACTGATGCTCCTTCGGCCATCGTATCAGCATTAAATTCATCAACGTCATCTGTTATCCTCTCTAGATAATTTTTAAAAGTTAGTGGAACAATAAAAATACGTACAACCTTTTCTTCAGCCCCAGAAGCAAACATGTAAGGTTTGAGCATGGCTAAACAAGACATATCATAGCCATGTATCTGTGGTCTTCCAATTTCATGCCAAGATTCTTCTCCATTTTCCTGTGGCCATGGAGCATGAACTCTTGTTGTCTGATCAATACTTGCAGTGAGTAAGAATCTAATTAATGAAAAAATGAATCTCAGTATGATAGTGTATATATAAATTGAAGGAATCTGTTTTTCTTTAAATCATTATTATCGTAATTTACTTACCTTCCTTTGGGATCCCAACAGAGATCTACCACACCAGCAAAGTGTCCACTTGGTGCTGTTCTTGGTACCCAACCTTGAGATTTTTCTTGATAATTCCACATATGAAATGATCCATGATAGCCATGCGTTAAAATGCTCTTTCCATTTGGTCCAAATTTGCATCCGTAAAAACCTGAAGAATTTCCACCTACTTCTCCAACTCTCATAATTTCAGACCAAATACCAGCACTACCACTGGGTTCCCAAATAATTGCAGACTTATCTAAAGAACAAGAAAGCAGCTTCATGGGTTGACTACGTCTACCATTAACTTCAATTGCAGGGTGCCAATGAACTTCATAAATCCAAGCATCATGACCACTAAGGATACTCTCTAAAATTATTTCATATTCTCTGTTATGAATAAAAAAGTTTTGCTTTTTATGTTTTAGTTCTCCAGTCTCATCAATTGCTGATTGATTGTTTGTACAAGATGAGATTTTCCATAGACGTATAGTGTTATCTTGAGAACCAGTAGCAATAAATAAATCATTCGAATCAGTTAAAAAATAATCAATGCACGTAACCCAATCTTCATGTCCAACTAGAGTTTGTACTTTAACAAAGTCTCCAATCTTTCTGTAATAAGAATAATATCATTTAAGATTGATGAATGAATCTCCAAAGAAATATTTCCTGGATAAATATACTTTGTTTATGCTTACTTCTGATTTGAATCATTGACTTTATTGCATGTTGTTGAATATAATAAAATTGTTGAATCCTCCATAGCCAATAACAACAAAGGGTTTGGATTTTCTCCATGTTGACTTTGCAAAAGAGCTAATCTTGCTTCAATGGGTAATTTTTTTGAAAAATTCAGTATTTGTGTAGGTTCAATTTCTTGATCTCCAACTCTTAACCAGAATCTAAAATCACCATCAATTGAGCCAGTGCATATGAGTAAATCAGATGGATTTGATGAAAAATAAATGGCGTCGCATATGGTCGTAGGTTCATTGATTCGAAGGATGTCTGTTGGTTTGAAAGAACCTGCTTTTAAATCTGTAGCATTCCAAATAATGGCAGTACCATCAGAAGATGCAGATAGAAATTCTGTCTCTGCCTTTAAAAATCTAGGTCTAATCCATCGCACTACATTCACTCTATCACTGTGGGCATGGAGCGTTGACAGAACGGATCCAAACTTTTTAGCTTCCGGATCATATATTGCTACGGCATTGTTGGCAGCGTAACATATTAAATTATTACTTCCCCAATCAGCTGTGTGGGGCAGCCGATTGCAAGCACAACTGATATAACTTGTCTTGATCATTTTGTGGAAAAACAGAAAATACTTTTTTAAACTAAACTTAACCTGCAATGCCGAACCGCAACTAAAATTTTGTAAGCACGTGCGGCTTTTATGACAGTTTGTTACGACATTCTGATCATTACTGATTATACCACCCACGTGTCAGGTCTCTCATTTATCAAGAGTCGTATATGTTCATCAAAACAAAATTTTATATTCAGCTTAAAACAAAAAGTTGAACTTTGCTGCCCTCTGTAAAGTATACCTACACAATACACACTCATGTATACCTATATAGCGTATGCTCGATCTTTGTTCTTTGTACTTGCAAAATACGCCCGTAGAGCGCGGACACCGCCATCAGCAAGCGCAGTGGCTGTGTCTACATTGGCGCTCAAGCGGCCAACCTCTTAATTCTTATACTAACTTCTAAACACTACTGCATCATACTTATCGTCTGCTATTTTCGCTATTGCAGTTTGGAAAATATAACCTCTTGTTAAATTTTTTGCTGGGTAGTAAGTAAATAGTTGAGCTTTATGAGTTAAATAAAAAAAATACAGTCTTTGATCAAAAAGTGTAAGCAATGCGTCCAGATCTTTTTTATTTTGAAGTAGGCTGGTATCTACTTTATTGTATGTCTTTAATAATTAGACGAAGGAAAGCAACAGTTTTCCGAAGGTGGTGGACTAAACCACATTTGAGAGAAAATATTCGACAAGCATATGGAGCTTATTCGACAATTTTTTTTGTAATTTATACTTGAATTTCATATTTTCATCTATTTTCACCTATTTTCATCATAAATATTCAATATACTATTTTCAAAAGCATTTAGAGGTTGGCCACTTGGTTCTAGTACTTTACAGAGGCGTTCGGTGCGCGCAGAGCGCCAAGCGCGAGCCAAGAGCACCAATGTAGACACAGCCAGTGTATTTGCTTAGTTTGCTTTATGGATTTTTATGTGCTCACTGCTCATCAGTATGATATGAGGAACTATTGTCATGCCAACTATATCGAACAAAATTATTAATTATATCTAGGTTGGTACACAACGTGTTTCAAATTCAAAAACGTGTTCGACTCAAGTCCAATGTTTTTACGCTTGCGTGTACAAATAGGTTGCAATAAATATTGTTTCAATTAGCTATTTTTAATTAAAGAACGCAAATCACGTAAATTATATACAAAAATGTAATTTTCTAGAAACTAATTTGCGAAGGACTGGCTTGTATAGATGCTCTCTGCTGGTCTCCAAACAGCGAAATCATATGCATATGGTGTGCGATCAGTGGCTTGGCAAAAATGATAATCTACTCTACGGTGACGGAGAGTTACGAGGCGATTTTCCAGCCAGATGACAACAAAAGAACTTTGGGCTCAAAGGAGAGCTTAACGAGTTGCAATCACTTCGACGAAAAGTTGAGAGGTTTGGAACTGGTAAAGTGGATGCCAAGTGGACAATTACTGGCAATATCGGGACACAATGAAACGGTACGATTAGCTGGAAAATTTAGTAGATCACTGTTTAATAATATATATATATATATATATATATATATATATATATATATAACGTTGAAAAACGAATTTTTATTTTTAGATCGTTCTTCTGAATTGCCTCACGTGGAATCCAACTTTACAGTTACGTTTGGAACCAATCGTCAAAGGAGGCAATTATTTAAGTAGAGTATTCAAAGAATGTATACTCAAAGAATCGAAGGATTCGAATCGAGCGACAGAAAAAACGCCGCCTTCTAACGATAAACACATTAGTAAGATATGCGTTTCAATATAAATATGTATTCATAATTCATTGTGATTGAGAGAGTTTGCAATAGAATGAATTATATATGCGTACAGTGGAGGAAGTCGGCAGTCGTCCTGTAAACATTCCTATTGTTAAAACTGTAACATACATCGGAGGCGATTCATCGACATTAGCAATTCACACGATAGACATTATGGAATTCAGTGCTTGCGGTCAGTACTTATCTATAAGACATCGAATATATCCTGGAGCTTTGTGGGTTTGGGATGTCAGGACGAACGCCGTCGATATTATTATACTGCAAAATAATATTTCAGGTAAAAATTGGTTTTCTTAAAAAAAAAAAAATGAAAGAAAGAGAAAAAAATACGTCAGCTTTTGTTATCCGATAAAGCGTTATTTCTTTATATATGTACTGATTTTTTAGCGATCAAATGGAACCCAATTAATCCAAGACTGTTGATTTTCACCGAAAGCACTCATATGTATGAGTGGAATCCAGATGAAATATCATGCTCGAGTACTCCTCGAGGAATGACGGTACTCGATGCCCGCTGGCATCCAACAAGCTCTATCGTCGCTCTTTGCGGTTACAATCGTGCCGTAATTTATCGCTTTGATGGACAAAAATAAAAATACGTTATACCATATTGTACTATATATTTAATTTTTTGTATTTATTATTTTTAATTGTATCCAATTTGTATGAACATTTTAAATATAAAAATACTTTTATATGACTTTTGATGCATTTGATTAGTTAAGTAAGCTACTATTCAAATTGCATGTAATAAAAAAAAAATAATTGTAATAAGTAATAAGTATAATGTATTGGGAGTTTAAACTTGGTTCGCGCGCTTGAAGGTTAACAAAGATGGTGGCCAGAATGTCTCCGAAATACACAGGGCTCTTATGGAGCTTCATTAAAAAAAATGTAGTAGAATTATAAACTTTTACACGATAAAAAATCTTGTCAGTGTCCTTACACACTCCGTGTGAATAGAGTGAGGCTACACTGTCATCAAGAAACATGATAGAAGGCCAGAACGTTATAAATTCTGTCATGATTAACGTGTATGGTGCTCCGTAAAAGCTCCAGAAAAATTACGAAGAACTTGTTTTACAAACAAGTTCTTCGAAATCCAAGCCTTATCTGATCACAGGGATATTATTATTAATATGAAAACGATAAAAATGACGTAGAAGTGGTAGTTAAAAAAATGGACTGTACGTACTCTTGCTCAGATACTCAAAATAAATTTTTTAAAGTCAATTTGTAGTAAATATCGTTCCTTTGCTAAGTACTTAGTAAAAACTCAATGACAGTTTCTGCATTTTGGAATTACAGTCCTTGAGGAACGAATGAGTGCAGCAGACTCTTTTTTTAGTAAGTTTTCTGTATTCAGTACAAAAATATGTTTCGCCCTAGATAATAGTCAACTCTAGAAGTTGAATCAATGAGTTCACGTACAATTTACAATAAATAATTGTTATTCAAAAATTGTTGACGCCATGTTTCTTAATTCCCGAAGCTGCCGCTTGTATCGCATTGCAACTTTAAACTGTTAAGTATCCATTAGCGCCACGAAGTACGTGTAAAAGTAAAAAAAGTGGTGAAGTTAGGAACCCTGAGTAGTAGTCCAGTAAAATTAGCTTTGAAATCGAAATGCGATAGAAATGGCTGCATTTTGGTTATTAGGTAAATCGAGGTCGAAAAAGACGATTCTGAAATTTGCAGCTTCCTAGGTCAACGGGTTCTATGCGAAAACAGTGTGCAAAAATTAATTTTGCTTATATCTCGAAAACGGCTTAACGTACTGTAAAACGACCTGGGGGGTTATTCTGAAGTGAAATACTTGAGGATATAGGTTTTATCACTAATGATTTATCACTAGGGATTTTATATATCACCGTGAATAAGAAATTATTCAAATTCTCTAGAATGGTAGATGTTTTTGAGAATGATAGTATAATAACGTAAAAGCTCGTTACTTCATACATCTTTTTTCTTCCAACAGTTATTAATTTAAATTTTAATAATTTTAGACATGGGTTGATAAGAAGAGAAGCGTACTTGAGAAAAAAAGGGACTACGAAAACGGTCTCGAGGTGGAGTTGGATGCTTTGGACTTGAAAGTCCTGAAAGCATTGGGGCTTGCAGTAGATGAGACTAAAAGAAGCCAAGCTGCACGTAACTCTCCAGAAGCCAGTTGCTCTTGGGCAGACTTAGATTTCACAACTAACTCAACAAAAGGCAAAAACAAATGTCAACAAAAAAAAACACTGCACCGAAGAAAAAGCGAGATGGTGTGTAATTAATTCATGAGCATATATTTTTATTGATAAATTTTAAGTAAAATAATATAATAAGATTCTCACATTTAAAATTTTAAATAATTACTATTTTTGTTTCCTTGCAGAAGATTCAAGTTCAGCTCTTGCTGCACACAATGAATATGTGACAAATATATCTGAGATTTTGAAGTCTGTAGCGCGAAACCAACTTGATGAAATGAGAGTTATGTGCGAAAACCACCGTCGTACAAATTCATTGCTCGAGGAACTCATCTTAATACTAAAAAACTATTTTGCTGTCAATCCTATATCTTCTACATTAAATCAAGAAAGTTCTGTTCAACATGAATCAGTTGAAGGTATTGAGAGAGTCGAAGATGATATTCAACCTATGAGATCGCCATCTCCAACCAATCCTGCCCATCCCAGATAACAGCGTGCTCTGAGAATGCTGAAAACGTGCCGGCACGAAATGGGCACGCATGACGGTCCACTTGCATCCGCACATGAAAGTCATATGACGAGCATATGACCGAGCATTTTGCTTGCTTCCGTGGTGGATCTGTCCAGCACGGGTGCCGATAAAATGCGAGCATAATGCCGTTCGTATGCAGGCATTTTGCGCGCATGTTCCCGATTTCGTGGACGCGTATTTTTCGCACGGCATGGCATGCTCCTCGTATGCAGGCATATGCAGGGGTATTAATCTCGTGCCGTCACGGGGACGTCTCTATAATTTAGCCTTGCAGGTGGCGAGTATCTCCGCTTAGGTACAGAAGGTGCAATAAAAAAAATTCTTCAATCTGCTCCTGTTTTGATGATTCCCGATGTTCTCCAACTAGATTTTAGCACGGATGAAGCCTCGCTCGACAAAGCTGGTAATATTTTAATGTGGCCCATACAGATACGTATAGCTAATATTCCATCGAGCTCTCCAGAAATGGTCGGTATTTTTCGAAGTTCCAAAAAACCAACGTCTGTCGTGGAATTTTTTCATTTCTTCGTAACGGATATGCGCTTCTTACTGCAAGATGGTGTTCAATTCGGTGACAAAAATAGATGCATAAAATTAAGATGTTTCGTTGCGGACGCACTCGCTCGAGCTTTCGTCTTGTGTCATCGAAGCCACAATTCTCGAAGTCCTTGTTCCAGGTGTTGCGTGCAAGGCGAATCCGTTCGTTCAGGTGTTATGGTTTACAAGGGAACCAAACACCATTTGCGCACGGAAGATGAATACAGGTCAAGAATTGATCATGACCATCACAAGATGGTTGAGCAGACTCCTCTTGCAGATTTTCCTTTTGATATAGTTTCTAATACCGTCTTCGATTACATGCATCTAGTGTGCCTTGGTATAATGGACAAAATCCTACAAGGTGTAATCGACGGTAGATTTGTGAAATCGGTCAAGCTCTCCGCAAATCACATCAAACTTGTAACCGATCGATTAGAGCAGGTATCGAAATTCTGTCCTCGAGACTTTGCTCGGAAACCTGTCAATATTGACAAGCATGGCAAATTTAAAGCCACCGAGCACAGACAAATTCTTCTTTACAGCGGTGTCAACGTTTTCAATGGTTTGGTCAATTCAGCTGTTTATAAGCACTTTGTTTTGTTGCACGTAGCTATCAGAATTCTCGCTGATCCCCATCACACGCCACAAGCTATCGATTTCGCCCAAGAGTGCATTGAAACTTTCGTCGAGTTGGCCTCCGATGTGTATGGCGTAGAATTTTTGTCTTTTAATACCCACTCTTTACTGCATCTTTCGGATGACGCTCGATCATTTGGACACTTGGATTCGTTCTCAGCCTTTCCGTACGAAAATAATATGACCTTTTGTCGGAAATTGTGTCGGAAACCGAATCAGCATTTGCAGCAAATTTCAAATAGAATTCATGAAAGTTGTTGTACAGCATCGAAACCATATGTTGATCCAAATCATTTGCAATTTGTTAGAAATCACGTTAATGGTCCGACACCCTCCTCCGTGCTCGTTAATAATAATGATGAAAACGGTAAACAATATCAGAAAGTTATTACTGGGGATATTCACTTATCCACTTCCCAGCAGGATAGCACTGTAATGCTTAAAAATGGCTCTATCGGTGTCATCAAAAATATTATCGATTACGAAAGAAAGGGATGTCATCTTCTTTTACGAGTTTTTTCAAAAGTTGAGGACCTTTTCAAACTTCCGTGTGATTCATCATTAGTCGGTATTTTTCTCTGCTCTCTACCGATTCCACAATTGACGTTAGTTTCTCTAAATCAAGTCACAGCTAAGTGTTTCAGGATGCCTTACTGGTCTCCCGAAATTCCGACAATAGAGTCAAATTCTCAATTTTTCGTCGTCGTAAAAATTATGTCTACTAGCTTAGAAAATTAAATCTTCATTTTGTAGCCTACTTCTTCCTTTCTTCTTGTGTTTCGTTTTTTACTAGCCTGGCTGACAAAAAAAGGAAGAATTTGGGAGCGCTTCCAACTAACATCGCAGCAACCAAGCTCACGAAGAAGATGTCTTCCTACTCCGTGTCTACAGGGAGCTTCGGGAGGAGTGCTTTTTTGACTGAGACATCAACTCTCTCTCAACGGCTGCTGAAAGAACAACAGCGGCAGCAAGTACCACCGCATACAAAATCGCTGCAGGAACCACCATCGCACCGAAGGCCGCTGCAGCAAGCAGCAATAACGCAGCGTAAGCCTCTACAGCAGCTACAGCAGCAGCAACCGAAACTGCAGCAACAACCATCGCAGCAGCATCAGCGGAAACCACTACCGCAGAAGAAACCGCAGCAGCAGCAGCAACCGCTTCAGCGGAAAATGCTGCATCCTCAGCAACCACCAGCGTATCGAAACACGCAGCAGAAGGAGCTGGTACCACCAGCACCACGAGCACAACGCAATGATGTGCTCAATGAACCACCACGGGAGACATTGGAGTGCGTTTTTATAATTAAATAATTGAGAGTGAAAAATGTATTTTGACTCATTTAATTGTAATCGCAGCTCCATCAACAGAAGACTGACAGCCCTCGAAGGAACGCAACGGTATGATATATATTATTCGCATAATATATTTCAACAAATTAAATCAATTTATACTTACGTTTTTAGCGGGATCGGAGAGACGCTGAAGCAGTTTAAGGATGTGACAAGGTATGCTACAAATTATACCATCAATCAAAATTGTAATCAATATAATTTATAATTTACTTATATTGTATTAATATTTTCATTTCCAGTTCATCCGATGAGAGACTGAAGAAAATGGAACAAAAGCTGACGTACGTGGCGACCATTTTATTCCAATATCCATATATTGAGTAATATTTTGTAATTAATGAAAATTAATTATTGATTATTTTCTAGAGCGATTTATAACATCCTGAAAAACTTGGCAGCCGCGCAATCTGCTGCAACGAGAACTCGTCCAGAATTTTTGCCATTTAAAACAACGGCTGACATTGTTGCCTTCGATCATCTCGCTGATGATCAGTTTGATGCTCTCGTAACAATTTTTATTCACTTTAATAAAGACGCTTGATTGTATGATATTTTAATAACCATTCACTAATTAATTTAATGTGTATTTTCAGGTCCATTACTTGAGATACCTTGGAGGTGCGAATGAAACTGACGCTGCAGCGATTTATTTCAAAGCCTGCTTCAAGTTTCACGAAGATTTGTTCCGGAATGTCACTTGGCATGGATCCAAGTCGGACAACAATATTTTGGCGTTAAAAGATACGCGTTTCGCTTTAGCCTGCAGTGGTATGTATATCTGAATTTATTGTTTTTTTGTCGATATAGTTGAATTAATTTAAATCTTTTCTTTTAATGCAGAGGCAATGCCCATCTTGAAGGAACTCCTCAGGAAGCCGAAGAAGGATGAATTTGCGACTGCGATGACGAAAGCTTTGAAGAGCAGTAAGGAAGCTTATCGTCGTCATAGCAAGAGAGCTGCACCACCGGCCGAACAATCGCTTCCTTTCAAGAGGCAACGCCAAAATGATCCACCGCAGAATAACGCGGTAGGAAATATGGAGTACGAGTACGACCTCAAACCACTCCTTGGGGGCGAAGTACATCAGCCCATCGACAACCAGCTCATGGACCAACAGCAGCCCAGCGATGGAGACGAAGAGGTCGACGAAGACCAGTTCGACGATACGCAGGTCATCGAGGAAGAACAAGACGAAGAAGGAGAAGAAGCTGAAGAATATAAAGAAGAAGAAGCTGAAGAAAACGAAGACTTCAAGGAACAGGAAGAAGAAAAACTGGATGAGCCGGATACGTACTTCGACGACTACGGTTCAAAGTCGATCAATGAAAACCAGGATGACCTTCAACCGTCGGACGAGGATCTCTACCCGGAATGAGCTAAGTCGCCCCTTTATTTATTGATGTTCTTTTGTTCATTTAATCCATGTACTTTCTTTGCAGCTTAATAGAAAAATATAGATCGGTTTTGCTTTTTGTTTCTTCAATTAATTTGTTTTTATAAATGATCTATATTTTTTTATCTGAACGCTCTCTTACAGTTTGTTTTCATCAATAATTTTTGCTCGTTATTACATTTTTCTTTTGTATTAGTTTTTTTATTGTTCGTAGGTAGTGTTAAAAGTGTAAGAGAGCGTTGGAGGGGCTATTGCATTGGTTGAGCCTCACAGAAGGGAGCGGCGGTGGGGCTCCCTTCACCCCCCACCCCAAAAAAGAAATTAATTAATTTTTTTGTCAAAGGTCACTCGAGCGATGACATGGTACAAAAACGATAACGACGAACTCAACAACGCTTATACTTGGTACGCAAGTTTACTTATCAGGTCCTCTTTTTTTATTTACTTTTATTTTCAATTGATTGCATTGATAATTTTATAAACTGTTTTTGTCATTTTTCTCTTTTCGAGGGCATCTCTTTTTACGAATCAACAACAGCAGCACACAGATGTATTTGTGGAAAAGTAGCAGCTGTCAGTTGACTCACTCAAGGACTGCGCACTCATCATTCAACGTATAAACTTATTTTTTAATATACTCTCTTAATTGTATAATGAATTCCATCAGCATTTTATATTATAATTACTATTGTATTTTTTCGCCAAATAGCCTCTCTCCATCATACTGGGCTCATAATATAATAGATAATATTGATTTTAAATCAATGTTTCTAATATTTTTGTTTTTGTTATAGCAGGAGGACTAGAAGCATCAGCACCAGGTAACTGCACCAGGAGTTACAAGAATAGGAGCAACGGGGCTGGGCGCAACAGAAGAAACTGTATCAAATACAAATTAATCTTTATTTATGGTTTATTTTTATATACTTTTTATTTTCTTTGTATTTTGTATTTATATTGTATTACGAATTTTTCAAATTTAATTTCTTTTTTTTTAAATAAAATAATTTTAGAAAAAATTAAAATAAATTCATTTTTATGCCCACAAAATGCGCCCATAAACCAACAGCAATATGCCGGCATGCGTACTGCCGTAAAAATTAAAAAAATTTGAAATGCCCGCAAAATGCGGGCACAATGACGGCATTTCATCGTCATAATGCACGCACATTCGCAGCATTCATGCTGCTCGTGCCGTGCACGATCGCCGTCACAGAGACCGAGCACATGCTGAGCATATGCCGAGCATATGCGGCGATACCTGGCAAGCACGCGTGCCGCACGATTTTGGCGCTGTGCTCGCATTATGCCGATGCAATAATTCAATCCCAGATAACATCCCGTGCTGAGCATTTTTGGGTCACGCTTGCTGCTAAGCACGCGTGCTGCTGTTGTGCTGCCATTGTGACCACACGTGTGGAAAAAAATTTTTGAAAATTTTGTCAAAGCACGAATGCAGGCACGAATCGAGCACGATGCGAGCATGCCGTGCTGGCCAGGCGTGTCGGCAATGTGCCGACTCGACGTGCTGGCAAAATGCCGGCACGATTTTCTGCATTTTTTCGACCATTCATGCCGGTACGTTGCTGACATTTTGACAGCATTGCGTGGAGCACGGTTTCGCCATTTTTCGGTCGACTGCATGCTTGGCACGCGTGCTCGCATTCTGCCACCACTTTCCCGGGATTCCGTGCGCGGCGAATTTTGATTTTCGAACACGGCGAGGCGGCACAGTGCTGCCACGCCATGCTGCATAACTTTGGCACGCATGGAGCATTTTACGTACAATTTGCTGGCACGAGTGCTAAATTCTTAAAAATTGATATTGCGACATTATTCGTCGTTTTATTTATAACAACAAGCAACAAAGTACATCCAGACGTGATATTTCGTTGCTTTTGTTGACGTATGACGCTGTGAAACAATATTTTGCAATTTTATATACAAATTACAATTGAACTCTTCCGCGACGTACTTTTTCATGCATAAAAAAGCACGGTATACAATATCAGTATTAATTTTATTATTTATGTATAATATTTATTTTTACAACGGTCATATTTAATAATATAATTACATGTATTTTTAATAAAATGCACACCTTTCTGTATCGAGAATTACGTCGAGCGAACATTTGAATTCGCGCCTAAAAATGGCGCGCCGCTCTGATAAGATGTGATTTTCGCTTGTCTTTGACTTGTGACTATTGTTAACGACTGTTGAAAACTATATCTCTTTGTCTATTGGCGACTCGTGCGTTCACTAGAAAAAATTCTCTCGCTGACAAATTATTGAATTTCAATAATTATATACAGTGCCCCATTGCAAAATCTCTCATCTCACAACAATATAGCTTCCATTGGTAAGTGTGAGATAATAATTTATTATTGACTTAACAATTTTCGCGTGATTGGAAATACAAAAGGGCTGATTAGAGGTTATGAGCCCTTATCGTTGTGCGTTAAAAATTATTGCAAATATATTGCATAATTAGGTTAAAAAAATGTAATTCACTTTGTGTTCTGTCGATTCGCGTAAAATTTCACAAATTATTTTGCTTGTGTCTGTGTGTCTTCCACCGACTCGGCCAGATCCGGATAGTTGAGAAATCAGCTGCAATCTCTAGAGGACTGTTCGTCGGGGACCCTCGTCTTCGTCCACCTACACCACGGTCTACCGAAGGTTTCCCAAGGCAGGTCCAGGAAGTCGCAGTTTCTTCGAGCAATCGGGAACATTAGTTTTGCTTATATTTTTAAATATATATATATATATATATCATATATATACACATATTTTTTCTTAATTCTGTTTTTTAACTTTTTGAGGTAATCATCCATCATCAGGATCACCATCAGCTGGGCAATCACATCTTTGCTTGCAATAAAGGTATGCACACGTAAAGACAGTGATTGTCAAATTATTATTATATTAATCATTAATTTATTCGTGTACAGCTGTTGGAACCAGTGTCGCAGACAACAGTCTCGCATACATCTGTACACCTTTTAATTTAATAATTCAATTTACAGCTTGCGGAAAACTAGCTGCCAAAAGTAGAGGGACTCTGGAAGGCTAAACATCTGTCATCGTGCAAATACTTGCAGTCACATTCCTTCAATTACAGTAGGTAATAACTTTTATAATATTCAGTTGAAAAATGTTCACCTGACCACTTTACCTGAAAACCTACACCCGGCTTAAAAATTGCATGTCCCTGCGGTGAATCAGTTTTCAGAAATTTCATTTTTGTTAATTATTTTGTTTAAAAAATTGAGAATCTCAAAACTGATTAATCGTAGAAACATGAAATTTTATGTGCTATGCCTTTGAGTACAATCTGTTGTAAATCTATTGTTCTGTCAATTTTTACCAAGCCAAAGGTGTATATCAATGAAATATCCTTCCGCCAAAATAGTGTTACGATGGCAAGGTACATCTTTGGCTTGGTAATAAGTAAAAGCACAGTAGATTTATGTTTAAATATAGTGAAAGGACTTGCACACAAAATTTCATGTTCTTCCAGTGAAGCAGTTAAGAGAAATTCAAGTTTTAAAACTCAAATAGTGTATATTGTGGAATTTCTCAAAACTGGTTCATCCTAGAGACATGAAATTTTATGTGCAATTCCTTTAAGTATAATGCATCAGAAATCTATTGTTCTTAAACTTACCACCAAGCCAGAGGTGTATATCGAATAAATACGCTTGTGCTAAAGTAGTGTTTCAATGGCAAGGTACACCTTTGGCTTGGTAATAAATAAAAGTACAATAGATCCATATTAGAATATACTGTAAGGACCTGCACACAAAATTTCATGTTCTTCCAGTGAAGCAGTTAAGAGAAATTCAAGTTTTAAAACTCAAATAGTGTATATTGTGGAATTTCTCAAAACTGGTTCATCCTAGAGACATGAAATTTTATGTGCAATTCCTCTAAGTATAATGCATCAGAAATCTATTGTTCTTAAACTTACCACCAAGCCAGAGGTGTATATCGAATAAATACGCTTGCGCTAAAGTAGTGTTACGATGGCAAGGTACATCTTTGGCTTGGTAATAAGTAAAAGCACAGTAGATTTATGTTTAAATATAGTGAAAGGACTTGCACATAAAATTTCATGTTCTTCCAGTGAAGCAGTTAAGAGAAATTCAAGTTTTAAAACTCAAATAGTGTATATTGTGGAATTTCTCAAAACTGGTTCATCCTAGAGACATGAAATTTTATGTGCAATTCCTTTAAGTATAATGCATCAGAAATCTATTGTTCTTAAACTTACCACCAAGCCAGAGGTGTATATCGAATAAATACGCTTGCGCTAAAGTAGTGTTACGATGGCAAGGTACATCTTTGGCTTGGTAATAAGTGACAGGAAAGTAGATTTATGTTAGAATATACTGAAAGGACATGCACAAAAATTTTTATTTGTCTACGATGAACCAGTTATGAGAAATTCAATTTTTAAAACTTAAATAGTGTAAATTGTGTACTTTTTCTAAACTGGTTCTCTGTTTGTAAGGTAATCATTATTCTAAGTGATAGTAATTAATCTTTTAATCGTTTACTTTTTTTTTTTTGTAGCAGCATAGTTAATCTTCATTGTACAATATTAATATTCTTATAAAAAAAAACAAAAACAATTTTCAATATAACTATTGTACCTACAGGTTGACAAGAAGATATCATCAAAGACAACCGGACTCTTTCCAAGGACGACATACTACCCATTATTGCTGCTGTTTCTGCATAAAAACAAGTATTAAAGGTATATTTTAATTGATGGTACTTTTTGGCAAGGATTACTATTTAATCCTTTTTAATCTGGGTGACTTATCAGGGTAATTTCAAAGAAAAACAATTATACACTTTGCTTTAGAGTCAAGATCAGTAGACAAGTGAATTGTAATTTCAAATGCAGTGACATAAAGAGCCAGATCAATTATTACAATGAACAGGATCTTTTTAAAAAGAGTTTAAAGAAATCTTAGTCTAGTAGGTGAAAAGCCGAGTGTGACTGTCCAGGTAAACTGGTACATAGGATCATGTCTAATGATAAATGCTCATATATTTTGTTTTCATTTTACTGCTATAGTTGTGACACCAAGTTTTAGGTGTGTTGTTATAAAATTATTCAAATGACACTAAAAACTTTCCTCTCTAGAAGAATTATTTCAATGCTGTTCATATAATTTTCTGACTATATGTATGAAACTTAGTATCAGGACTATAAAAGTGAGTAGATACCTTAAATAGAAAATTAAATAGAATTTTGTGTACCAGTTTACCTGAAAACCTACACCAGCTGGCTTTTCACTCCATGACTGTTTTTTACTCACTGTATTTCTAAATATTGAAAAGAACAATTACTTGAGGTTTATCAATTATTTTTATTACATTAATGTCTTTTTGTTCGTGTAATCTTGAATTAAAGTTTAAATAATTTTAATTTTTGACTTAAAATAGTATAGCTGAAAGTACTGATTATTTATTGTTTCCTTACATTGTTTAATTCGATTTTTTTTTTACAGAGGTGTGTTATTTTCTACATAAGAAAAATGTTGGCTGTACGACACTTGCGTACAAGGAAACCAGCAGAATCTTTGTCCTCTGAGTACAGGATACGAAGAAATCGTATGCTTGAGAGAGCCCGTAATGAATATTTGAAAATGAGCTTGGTCGATGAGAGTAGTCGTGTTCCCTCCGTAAACTCGATTGTCGAGGGTGATGTTTTTTCGGCTCCTGACGATGTAGTAGGGCTTCCCATCGATGATGATTCAGCGCAGCATGCTAATGATGATTCTTCCAATGAGAATGCTCAGAATACGTGTTGTGTAGGTGATCACGATGATGATCCTGGTCGACGTGATTCCGATTCAATGTCGTGTTCAACAACTGCGTCGTTTCAAAGAAATGAGAGTTTACCGGATTTCGAAGATAGGCTTGCCGCGGTCTTTACTGAACAAAATATGACGCATCGTCAAATAAAGGCGGTTTTATTAGCCTTGAAAAGTCACAGTTGCTTCTCAGAAATTCATATCGATCCACGAACAATTTTAAAAACGCCGGTACATTCGTTATCTCCGATTAGCAGCCTTGCCGGTGGCGAGTACCTCCACTTAGGTACGGAAGTTGCGATAAAAAAAATTCTTCAGTCGGCTCCTACTTTTATGATTCCCGATGTTCTTAAATTAGATTTTAGCACGGATGAAGCCTCGCTCGACAAAGCTAGTAGTATTTTAATGTGGCCCATACAGATTCGTATCGCTAATATTCCAGCGAGCTCTCCAGAAATGGTCGGTATTTTTCGAGCTTCTAAAAAACCAACGTCTGTCACAGAATTTTTTCATTCATTCGTAACGGATATGCGCTCCTTACTGCAAAATGGTGTTCAATTTGGTGATAAAAACAGATGCATCGAATTGAGATGTTTCACCGCGGACGCACTCGCTCGAGCTTTTGTCTTGTGTCATCGAAGCCACAATTCTCGATTTCCTTGTTCCAGGTGTTGTGTGCAAGGCGAATCCGTTCGTTCAGGAGTTATGGTTTACAGGGGAACCAAAAACACCCTTTGCGCACGGAAGATGATTACAGGTCAAGAATTGATCGAGACCATCACAATATGGTTGAACAGACTCCTCTTGCTGATCTTCCTTTCGACATCGTTTCTAATACCGTCTTCGATTACATGCATCTTGTATGCCTCGGTATAATGGAGAAAATCCTACAAGGTATAATCGACGGCAGATTTGTGAAATCGGTCAAGCTCTCCGCAAATCATATCAAACTTGTGACCGATCGATTAGAACAGGTATCGAAATTCTGTCCTCGAGACTTTGCTCGGAAACCTGTCAATATTGACAAGCATGGCAAATTTAAAGCCACCGAGCACAGACAAATACTCCTTTACAGCGGTGTGAGCGTTTTCAATGGTTTGGTCAATTCAGCTGTTTATAAGCACTTTCTTTTGTTGCACGTAGCTATCAGAATTCTCACTGATCCCAATCACACGCCACAAGCTATCGATTTTGCCCAAGAGTGTATCGAAACTTTCGTTGATTTAGCCTCCGATGTGTACGGCGTTGAATTTGTTTCTTATAATACTCACACTTTGCTACATCTTCCAGATGACGTTAGATCTTTTGGACACTTGGATTCGTTCTCAGCTTTTCCGTACGAGAATAATATGACCTTTTGTCGGAAATTGTGTCGAAAACCAAATCAGCATTTGCAGCAAATTTCAAATAGAATTCATGAAAGTTGTCGTACAGCGTCGAAACCATATGTTGATCCAAATCATTTGAAATTTGTTAAAAATCACGTTAATGGTCCGACACCCTCCTCCGTGATCGATAATAATAATGACGACAACTGTAGACAATATAAAAAAGTTATTACTGGGGATATTCACTTATCCATTTCACAGCAGGATAGCACTGTAATGCTTAAAAATGGCTCTATAGGTGTCGTCAAAAATATTATCGATTACGAAAAAAAGGGATGTCATCTTCTTGTACGAGTTTTTTCAAAAGTGGAGGACCTTTTTAAACTTCCATGTGATTCATCTTTAGTCGATGTTTTTCTCTGCTCTCTACCGATTCCAGAATTGACGTTAGTTCCTCTAAATCAAGTCATCGCCAAGTGTTTCAGGATGCCTTACTGGTCTCCCGAAATTCCAACAATAGATTCTAATTCTCAATTTTTCGTCGTCGTAAAAATTATGTCTACTAGCTTATAAAATTAAATCTTCATTTTTCTAGCGTAGTTCATGTATTCTTTCGTTTCGTAACTGCTTATTTGTCGTTATCGTTTTTTCGATTCTTTACTAGAATGGCTGACAAAAAAAAGAAGAATGTTGGAGCGCTTTCAACTGAAACCGCAGCAGCCAAGCTGACGAACAAGATGTCTTCGTTCTCCGTGTCTACAGGTACCTTGGGAAGAAGTGCTTTTTCTACTGAAAAAGCTAATCTCTCTCAACCGCTGATGAAACAACAGCAGCAGCCCGGAAAGTCTCTGCAGCAGCCCCGAAAGTCTCTGCAGCAACCACCATCGCAACAAAAGCCGCTACAGCAACCATCAGACATAAAGAAGCGAAAGCCCCTTCAGCAGCTACAGCAGCAGCAACAGATACCGCAGGGAAAACCGTCGCAGCAAGATCAGCGAAGACCACCACCGCAGAAGAAACCGCAGCAGCAGCATGAACCGCCCCGGAAAACACTGCAACCTCAATTGCATCAGAAAACTGTGCACAATCAGCAACCACTATCGCAGCGGAAATCGCAGCAGCCGGATATGGTACCACCACGAGCACAGCGCAATGATGTGCTGAATGAATCAGCACGGCAGACTTTGGAGTGCGTTTTATGATGAAATATTTGGTATTGAAAAATTCATTTCACTCATTTAATTGTATAATCGCAGCTCCATCAACAGAAGACTAGCAGCCGTCGAAGGAACGCAACGGTATCATATTTATTATTTGCATTATATATTTCAATAAACAAAATTAATTTATACTTACGTTTATAGCGGGATCGGAGAGACGCTGAAGCAGCTTAAGGATGTGACAAGGTATGCTACAAATTATATCATCAATCAAACATGTAATCAACATAATTTTTCATCTACATAGATTGTATTAATATTTTCATTTTCAGTTCAATCGATGAGAGGCAGAAGAAGACGGAACGAAAAGTGACGTACGTGTCGACCATTTTATTCTAATATGTATTGAGTAATATTTTTTAATTAATCAAAATTAATTATTGATTATTTTCTAGAGAGATTTATAACATCCTAAAAAATTTGATGGCCGCGCAATCTTCTGCAGCGAGAACTCGTCCAGAATTTTTGCCATTCAAAACAACGGCTGACATTGTTGCCTTCGATCATCTCGATGATGATCAGTTTGATGCTCTTGTAAGTATTTGCATCCACTTTTATAAAGACGCTTGATGGTATGGTATTTTAATAACTATTCATTAATTAATTCAATCGGTTTAGGTCCATTACTTGAGATACCTTGGAGGTGCGAATGAAACTGACGCTGCTGCGATTTATTTCAAAGCCTGCTTCAAGTTTGGCGAGGATTTGTTCCGGCATGTGACTTGGCATGGATCCAAGTCTGACAACCAGATTTTGGCGTTGAAAGATACGCGTTTCGCTTTAGCTTGCACTGGTATGTATATTTTAATTTATTGTTTTTTGTCGATGGTTGAATTAATTTAAACCTTTTCTTTTAACGCAGAGGCTATGCCCATCATAAAGGAGATCCTCAGGAAGCCGAACAAAGTAGAAATTGCGACTGCGATGACGAAGGCTTTGAAGAGCTCCAAGGAAGCCTATCGTCGTGAACGCAAGAGAGTTGCACCACCGGCCGAACAAACGCCTCCCGTCAGGAGGCAACGCCAAAATTATCCGCCGCAGAACAACGCGGCGGAAAATTCGGACGCCGAGAACGACGCACTCTTTGAGGGCGAACAGCAGCCGAACGATAAAGACCAGCGCATCGAGCCGTTCGGCGATACACAGGTCATCGAGGAAATAGTAGGCGAAGAAGGTGAAAGAGTAGAAGAAGGAGAAACAGAAGGAGAAGGAGAAGAAGGTGAAGAAGTTGACGAAGAAGTAGCTGAAGAAGAAGATGAAGACTACGAGCAAGAGGAAGAAGAAGGAGAACTGGAGGAGCAGAAATCGTACGTGGGCGACTCCAATTCACAGTCGATCAACTTCAACCAGTTGGATTTTGAATTACCGGAGGATGAGTTCCCGGAATGAGCTAAGTCAACCGCTTATTTATTGATGCATTTATTTATTTAATTCATGTAATTTCTTTGCAGCTTAGTAGAAAAATATAGATCAGTTTTGCTCTTTGTTTTTAGTTTCTTCAAGTAGTTTCTTTTAAATAAATGATCTGTATTTTTTTATCTAAACGCTCACTTACATTTTCTTTTCATTGGTAATTTTCGTTTACTATTAATTTTTTCTTTTGTATTAGTTTTTTTATTGTATGTAGTTAGTGTTAAAAATGTAAGAGAGCGTTGGAGGGGCTATTGACAGTGGTTGAGCCTCACAGAAGGGGGCGGCGGTGGGGCCCCCTTCACTCCCCCCCCCCCCAAAAAAAATTAATGCATTTTTTGTCCAAGGTAACTGTAACGATGACATGGTACAAGAGCGATGACGACGACCTCAACAAAGCTTACTTGCGGTTCCCCAGCTACGGAAGTTTGCTCATCAGGTCCTCTTATTTTATTTACTTTCATTCTTTTTTTATTCCATCGATAACTTTATTAATTGTTTTTATCATTTTCTCTTTTGGAGGTCATCACTTTTTCCGGATCAGCAACAGCAGCACGCAGATGTATTTATGAAAAAGTAGCAGCCATCAGTTGACTCACTCAAGAAACAAGAACTGTACTCATAATTTTAGGTATAAATTTATTTCATCATAATGATACTCTCTTAATTGTAATGACTTTCATCAGCACTTTGTATTATTACTACTATTGTATTATTCTCTAGAATTTACTGATGTAAATCATTCCGATCAAGACAAAGTATTTAACAATCATACTTATAAATTACACTCATTAAATGTAAAGCCGGGTGTGCCTGTTCAGATGAACAGGTACACAGAATGATATTTAATTATAAATATTAATGCACTTTCTTCTCTACTCACTTTTGTGGTCCTGATACCACCAAGTTTCAGTGCTATAATTAGAAATTTATTCTAATGACAGTTATAGTAATCATCTTTCCAGAGAGCAATCTTTTCAGTGTCATTAAAATAATTTTTTACGCAAAGAGCTGAAACTTGGCATCAGCACCATAAAAGTGACCAGAAAAGAATCCAACTTGATATTTACCATTAAATATTATGTTATGTACAAGTTCACCTTAACAGCTTCACTCGGCTCTTCAGAGAATTACTGTAATTTATAGGAATCATTTCCAAATAGTCTCTCTTCATCATACTGGGCTCATAATATAATAAATAATATTAATTTTTTAATCATTATTTTCAATATTTTCTTTTTTTATGTTAAAGCAAGAGGACTAGGAGCATCAGCACCCGACAGCTGCAGAGAGCAACGAGGCTTTGCACAACAGCAGGAACATCAAATCAAAAAAGTTTATGTCTATATGTTTTTTTATTTTCATTGTATTTTGTATTTACATTGTATTATGTATTTTCTCTATTTTATTTATATTCTATTAATAAAATAATTCAAAACAAAGATTTAAAAAATTCATTTTTATGCCCGCAAAATGCCACCAAAACCGACAGCAATATGCCGACACATTCGCAGCACGCGTGCTGCCGGAAAAATTTTAAAAATTTGAAATGCTCGCAAAATGCAGGCTCAACGACGGCATTTCATCGTCATAATGTGCGCACATCCGCAGCACGCATGCTGCTCGTGCCGCGCACGACCGCCGTCACAGAAACCGAGCACATGCTGAGCATATGCCGAGCAATTGCGGAGGTACCTGGCAAGCACGCGTGCTCCACGATTTTGGCGCTATGCTAGCACTGTGCCGACGCAATGTTATCTGGGATCCCAGATAACATCCCGTGCCGAGCATTTTAGGGTCACGCGTGACGAGCACGCGTGCTGTCTCTGTGCCGTCGGTGTGACGACAATTGTGGAAAAATTTTTGGCCGACATATGTATTCGGCATAATGCTGGCACATTGTGGGCACGCCGTGAGGTAAAATTCGAAATTTCGTGGCGGCATTTTGCAAGCATTTCGATAGCCCACGGGGGATTTATGCAATTTTGTGTTTTAAACATTTTCAACAATGATTCCGTCCAATGCAATGCCTTTAGACATAAAATAGATACTCAAGATGAATAATTGTCCATGAATTATTGTTGTAACACTATTTGAACAAAATATATATTCATATAAATGGGTTATGCAATTTTACAATCATACGATGAAACGCATACAACATAATATGCACACAAATAATTTATTATATTATTATTTATAAATAATTAATCGAGTTTATTTATAAATTTATTGTTTATTTGCAATTATTAAAAAAATTATGAAAATTGTTGAACAAGAGCAAGTTGGGCAAAAGTAATATATTTTTAATTATTAATAGTCGCATAATTACAACATTTTAAGAGCAATAACAATAACTATATATGAATTATTAATTTATCAAACAATCGATTAAGCCAAGTTTCCGTATCAGTTTGATTTGAATTTGGCGCTGATCATGTGATTCCAACGTTTATATATCCTTTACGTACGGCAACGTTGCCGGGTACCCGACGATTTCCGATCCTTTTTGCTTCAACGGCTTGCACGTTAACAGCAAAAATATTTGTTGCCTCAATAATAGTTGATTAACAATAATTATTGAGTGTTTCAACAACTACATCAATAAAGCGCCTTTGGTAAGTGAATATATAACTTTAATAATGCTTTTTTTATGATAAATATGACGCAGATATAGGTGGTTATCGGTTAGGAAAGGTCATGTCCGTTTATCTTTTTGTTTCCGTGTTTAATGCATAAATACGTATAAAATTAGTGATATTAACCTACTAACTAATAAATTATTAATTTAAGATACTAATTAACTAAAGTTAAAAGCTTTGATAAACATATATATATATATATATATATATATATATATATATGCAAAACTCATAAAAAAGCAAGGAGAATTCGAGGTTATGTTGCCGAAATTCTTTACGGTGTCTTTACGTACAGTTTCAGATATTCGAGAGATCCAAAGCTACCTCCTGGGGCACCTGCTGTACCATCCTTGGCATCATATCATCAGAGGCTGAGAAGGCACTAGGGTCCAGGAAGCACTGCAGATACTCTTGCTTTCTTTCTTTCTTTCTTTCTTTCTTTCATTCTTTCATTCTTTCATTCATTCGCTTTCTTTCTTTTATTCTTTCTTTGAAAATAATATTCTTGTCTTATTTTATTCATTTTGCAATAAGTAATATTCGCTTTTCTAAAGTATTTTCTTTTTATCGAGGTAAAATCTTGTTGGGAATTGCTGAACGCAGCACAACATCTCTCTCATTGAAAATCAAGTGCACGGGAACTTCATTAAAGGAAGCAGTTAGAACATCAAAAAAGGTACAGAAAATAAATAAAATTATCTCTTGTAATATTTATATATTACTGTTGATTCATTATGTATTTAATGCATTTTTACTTCCCTTAGGTTACATTAATATGTATATTTTTCATTAGGATGTTCAAACTATTCTATATTCTAATAAAATTGGATTTATATAGGTCGAAGACTTTAGAGTACGGATATCCATCTGCTCATCAAGTCCATCAAATTGCCAACTTGATGGTCAGCTAGGAGTACACAGGTCATCGACTGGCTACATATCAACACCAACTCTTAAAGAATTGGCTTTGAAAGCTGTAAGGGTAACTTTTTTGTTATTCATTAGATTTTAAGTAACTTGGCAAAGCTAGCCATATTACAATTTATTTGTTTATCTAGCTCTATTAGAAAGTTTACCTGTAGACTTGGACACGGATTTTCAATTTCTGACTGAGATTTCTTATCACTGTTGCTATAAGAGATCAAATCGATTATTTTTAAGAAATCTCAGTATCTCAGCGGCAATTATTATTAATAATTACTGTTACAGACAAATTTATTATAAGTGTCTGTAGTTACAAATGCAGTAAGAAAGAATAATATAAGTCACTGTGGCTGAGAGATCCACTTCAACGATGATTTTAAAGAAATTTCAGTCAAAATCTGAAAATCCGTGTCCAAGTCTATAGGTAAACTTTATAACAGAGTCAATTTATCAAAACCGTTCAATATAGCTAGCTTTTTTATGTTATTTAAAACATGTGTACAAAATTTCAGACCTGTATGGTCAAAAACATTTAAATGGCAAGGTCTTGAACTTTTTCTTTTATGTTTCCATGGTCAATAGATTAGCATGACAGCTAAGTGTTGGCAAGGCTACTGTTTCAATTATTTTTCTACTAGGGCTTTGTAATTTTGTACACAGGTTTTAAATATTATAACATAGGTAGCTATGTAGAAAGTTTTTTGTTTTATTGACTCTGTTACAAAGATTACTTGTAGACTTGGACACGGCTCTTCAGTTTGTGTATATCATTTCTTAAAAGAAGTGATAACGAGTACCTCTAATCAGGGACCGATTCTATTGTTTTTTACTGAAATTTTAAGTGCAGAAACTTTCAAAAACTTTGCTTCTTGATCAGTAAATAAATTAGAAGTCTGAATTTTATGTATATGTGTATAATACATACATATAAGCACAGTTCAAAGTGGCAATTATTATTGAATATTCCTGTTACAAAAACTTTATTATAAGTTTCTGTACTTAAAAATGCAGTAAAAAAGAATAATATAAGTCACTGTGGCTGAGAGATCTACTTCATCCATGATTTTAAAAAAATTTCAGTCAAAATCTGAAAATCCGTGTCCAAGTCTATAGGTAAACTTTATAACAGAGTCAATTTATCAAAACCGTTCAATATAGCTAGCTTTGTTATGTTATTTAAAACATGTGTACAAAATTTCAGACCTCTATGGTCAAAAACATTTAAATGGCAAGGTCTTGAACTTTTTCTTTTGTTTCCACGGTCAATAGATTAGCATGACAGCTAAGTGTTGGCAAGGCTACTGTTTCAATTATTTTTCTGCTAGGGCTTTGTAATTTTGTACACAGGTTTTAAATAACATAACATAGGTAGCCATGTAGAAAGTTTTTTGTTTTATTGACTCTGTTATATAGTTTATCTGTAGGCTTGGACACGGCTCTTCAGTTTGTGTATATCATAAGTGCAAAAACTTTCAAAAACTTTGCTGAATATTGCTGTTACAAAAACTTTATTGTAAGTTTCTGTACTTAAAAACACAGTAAAAAACGATAATAGAAATCACTGTGGTTTAGCGTTCCTCTTGATCACTCCTTTCAAGAAATGATGTACGTAAACTGAAGAGCCGTGTCCAAGTGTACAGATAATGTTTGTAACAGAGACAATATAACAAAAAATTTCAATGTATCTAGCTTTCTTATGTCATTTAAAACATGTGTACAAAATTTCTGATCATTACGGTCAATATTTAAATGGCAAGGTCTTAATCTTTTTTCATGTTTCCACGGTTAATATAGGTTATCATTACAACTACATGTTGACAGGCTTGCTGTTTTAATTCTTTTACTGCTAGAGCTTTGAAATTTTGTCCAGAGGTTTTAAATTATATAACAATGTTAGCTACGTATAAAGTATTTTGTTTTATTGTCTCTGTTATATAGTTTAGCTATAGACTTGTACCCGGCTTTTCGATTTAGACATTTAATTTCTTAAAAAGATTAATAAAGAAATTCTCTTGGCCACAGTGACTTATAATATTGTTTTAACCGTATCTGTAAGTATAGAAACTAGTAATAACTTTGCCTGTCCTTCAATACATAAAAAATGTCTCAATTTTATGCATATGTATACATATAAGATGTACATAGAGGCATAAGTGGTTTCAAGCCTGCTATTTCAATTCTTTTTCTGCTAGAGCTTTGAAATTTTGTACACAGGTTTTAAATAACATAACATAGGTAGCTATGTAGAAAGTTTTTTGTTTAATTGTCTCTGTTACAAAGATTACTTGTAGACTTGGATACGAATTTTCAGCATTTGCCATTTACTATAGCAATGATTGATGAAGAGTATCTCTAAGCCACAGCGACTCCTGCTATTATATTTTACTGCATTTTTCAGTGCAGAAACTCATAATAACTTTGCTTCTTGCTCAGTATATTTTTTAAAATAATTGTGAAATAGTATCTTTCAGCTGCAGGGATTTATATTATTGTTTGTTACTGTGTTTTTAAGTACAGAAACTCATAGTAACATTGCCTGTTACTTAGTGTAGTGTATATATATATATATATATATATATTTGCGCACTTGAAAATGTCAATTTTGCCTTATATGCTGAGCAACAGGCAAAGTTAACCTGTTGACCTACACCTTTTTGGATTTTGAAGCAGTCAATATTTTTATTAATTATTAAACGTTTCATTTGTTATACCAGGTTTCGCAGTAGCTGTGCCAGGAGAGTGTAATCTACGGCGTGTTCGAATATTGCTGTTTAACTTCAAGGCATCGACTGCAAGGTTTTATATTATATTATTATATACTTACAATAATATAGTTTTTCCCAAAGTTATTTCTTAATATTAACTCGCAATTATTATTCATTTTCCAAAATGTATGCAATACGATCAATGCGTACTAGAAAACCGTTAGAATCTTGCTCTCGTGATTATCAAGTACGTATGAAAAAATTATTTAGTAAAGCTCGGTTCGATTATATACAAAGCTTAGTGGTTGAAAATGTTCCTCAAGTAGAAGCCGCGGTCGATACTTTTCAGTTTGATTCTTCGGAAGATGCGCAGGATTTATCGAATGAACGGATCAATTTTAACGAAAACTCGTGCTCAATGGAGAGTGATGATCCGATGGATGTAGATTGTGATTCAGACAATGACCGTGCAATAATGGACGATGGTAATTCGATCTCATCTTCCTCCACTTTTGAGAAATGTGACGAAACCGTTGAAGATTTCGAAGATAGGCTTGCTTCGGTGTTCACTGAGCAAAATATGTCCCATACGCAAATAAGAGCTGTGTTACTAGCTATTAAAAGTCACAAATGTTTCTCCACTTTGCACATTGATCCTCGAACTATTTTAAAGACCCCAGCTTATTCTTTGCCTATTGAAAAGGTAGCTGGAGGCGAATATCTCCATTTAGGTGTAGAAACAGGTATTCTTCATATTCTTAGTGTAACTCTTGCGCATATGATTCCCGATTTAATTGAACTCGATTTCAGTACAGATGAGGCTTCACTGGATAAAGCGAGTAAAATTCTAATGTGGCCTATACAAGTTCGTATAGCTAATATCCTCGATAGCTCCCCAGAAATCGTGGGTATATTTCAGGGAACAAAAAAGCCTACGAGTGCTACCGAATTTCTCAAACCATTCACTGATGAGTTACTCTCCCTTTTGCAAAATGGTATTGAATTTTGTGGACAACAAAAATTTTTGCATTTGAGGTGTTTCATAGCCGATGCACCGGCTCGATCGTTTATTCATGGTCATCGAGGACACAATAGTAAAGCTCCTTGTTCCAAATGTCATGTCGTAGGTGAATCTATTCGTTCAGGGGTGATAGCGTACAAAGGAACCAATCATGCTCCACGTACGCATGATGAATATTCGTCAATGATGGACCTTGATCATCATAATGGACCATCAGCTATTGCTTCTCTCCCATTTGACTTGGTGTCCAATGTAGTATTCGACTACATGCACCTGGTATGTCTCGGCCTTATGGAAAAAATTCTGCAAGGAATAATCGATGGTAGATTCGTACAATCAGCCAAGTTGAGCAAACCGTTTGTCGAAGTGTTGATAGATCGTCTCGAACAAGTTAAAAGTTACTGTCCACAGGATTTTGCTCGCAAGCCTGTCAGTATTGACAAGCATAGCAAATTTAAAGCCACCGAGCACAGGCAGATACTTCTATACAGTGGTCCGGTTGTATTCATTGGCTTGGTAAATCCTGCAGTTTACAATCACTTTCTTCTCCTTCACACTGCTATAAGAATTTTGGCGAATCCTTCTTCCACAATGGAATCTATCGATTACGCAGATAAGTGCATAAAACTATTTGTTGAAATGGCTTCTGATGTGTATGGCGTGGAATTTCTGTCGTACAATACTCATGCTTTATTGCACCTTCCTGATGATGTTAGATCTTTCGGTCCATTAGATAATTTCTCTGCGTTTCCCTACGAGAATAACATGACTTATTGTCGAAAGTTATGCCGTAAGCCAAATCAACATTTGCAACAGATTGCAAAGAGGACAGCTGAATGCGTTCGTACAGCATCGAAGAAATATGTTGATCCCTCAACGCTAAAATTTATTGGCTGTCATGCGAGAGGACCAACTCCCCCAATCGAACATTCTAATAAGTGTTACAACCAATATAAAAAGATTGTAACAGGCTCGATACACTTGTCCACTTTAAAACAGGATAGTACTGTTATTTTGCGAAACAAATCCATTGGTGTAATTCATAATGTTTTCGAATGCAACAATAAGTGCTACCTTCTTCTACAGCTTTTTAAAAAAGTCGACAATTTTTATAATCTTCCGTGCGCTTCATCATTAGTCAATGTTTTTCTTTGTTCAGCACCCGCTACTGAATTTGTTTTTGTGAGGCTCCAGCAAGTCGCAGGTAAATGCTTTCGAATGCCGTATTGGACTAACGGAAACACAACCAAAGAATGCAACTCTCAACATTTTATCGTTGCAGTTATCATGTCCACGCACTTTCTCAATTAACTTATAATTTTGATTTTTTTTTCGCACAAGCCGTTCAAACATTTTTTACCCTCGTATACATTTTTTAGTTTCATGGATTGTTATTTGTAAATTCATATTTTTTGTTTAGTTTGTTGTATGAAGTGGCCGTAAATGTGCATTTTACCAATTTAGCAAATTTTTAAAATCAATTTTACGCTTACTGCGTCGGAAAATATTGTTCGATGGACGCGTTTAATTCGATATTCTGCAATAGTTTTGATTTCGCACTCGTGCAAACCTCACGCTCATGCTGAAATTAATACTTTCTCACTTGTATAGAAATATATTATACTGAAGTTCAGTTTCGACTTTTTACTTGCTTTTTTGAATTTACGTGCTCGCCCTCAGATGAACAAAAAACAACAAAAGAACTTGGGAGCTTCTCCTGTCGATGAAGCCAATGCCAATCTCTTGGGGAGAATGAATGTGATGAACCAAGAGCAGCTTAATAACCAGCCGAAACTGACATGGCAGCAGCAGCAGCAGCAGCAGAAGCAAGAGGAGCAACAAAGAAATAACAAGAAAGAGGGAAAGGTAGTGCAACATAATCAGAAACACCAAGGAACTGGAAGTATGCACAATAGACCGACGCAAGGAGGAAACTCGCAACAGGGACAGAAAACGCAAGGAGGAAACTCGCAACAGGGACAGAAAACGCAAGGAGGAAACTCGCAAAAGGGACAGAAATTGCAAGGAGGAAACTCGCAACATTGGCAGAAGTCGCAAGGAACTGTTAGCATGCAATGTCAGAGACAGAATCAAGGAGAAAAGCCACCGCAACATCTCAATAAGCCAGGGAGAAAAACGCAAACGGAAGGACAGAAAAACTACGGAAATACGCAAGAAGATAAGGCAGAATTACAGCACTCATTTCGTTCGCAAACAGCATTGACATCACAACATCAACAACAACAACAACAACAACAACAATATAACGGTAACTACAATAATACAGGTTCAATATATATCGGGCTGTAACATGTATACACATTTTTTTCATACTGCTTTATTCATTTTAGATCATCGATACCGTACGCCGCAAAATACAGGAACAGCAGCAGTGGAAATGTCTATCAAGGAATTGTCAAAGACTACACAGTAAGTTCAACGTGGTTTCCTTTCTTTTTATATAACACTTATAACAATCGATTCATGCATTGCTTATAGATCGATGAACAAAAGAATAGTCCGTCTAGAGGCATCGATTAGGTAAATATACTTGTGTATATGCTGCACTATTGCGTATATACGTTGTAATATAAATCTCTGTATAAATGACAAAAATATTTTATTTTACAGTGCTGTAAAATCCAGTCAGGAAGAGCTGAAGAACGATGTAAGGTACTTCGTAGTGTTATTTTTATGATATTATAAACAATAACACAATGTAATATACTATAACAATGTAATGTAATAACAATGTATTAATAAATTAAATTTTTCATTTTCGTTTTAGGTCGATCAACAAAAAGGTCGTCGATGTCCAGACATTAGCAACGTATGTGTCGGCAATACTGTTGCAATTTTTTGAACAATAAGTCACATTAATATAATTTTTTTTTTTATGTTTGTTTTGTTTTAGATCCATTCATAAAATGTTGACAGACATCAGAAAGCATCAATCTTCCAAGGCGACAACAAAACCTGTTTTCTTGCCGTTCAAGTCCTGCGCGGATCTACTAGCATTCGACAATACCACGGACGAGCAGTTTGACGACTGCGTAAGTAGAATTGAATTTTTTAAATCAATTAATGTATTTCTTCATCTCTAATATTTATTTCAGGTAAGCTACTTGGAATATATCAAAGGAGTTACTGCATCAGATTCAGCAGCAAAATTTTTCAAAGCCTGCTTTGTTGTCAATGAAGATATTTTCCGCAATCTCACATGGACCGGCTCAAAAACTAACCAAGACCTCATGGCACTAAAGGATACTCGTTTTTCGACAGCTTGCCTAAGTACATTTATTGTTATTGTATGCTTAAAAATCATAAAATATTTTAGAAAATGCATTATTAACGTTTTATTAATTACAGATGCAATGCCGTATAATAAGGATACACTGACGAAGCCAACGGAGGATGATTTCGTCAAGGCTATGACAAAAGCCCTCAAGAGTGCCAAAGAGAGCTTTCGCCGCACTGGCATCCTGCTACGTCGTCCGATTCAAAACCAGAATCACCAGGATTCTCCACCGCCTAAGCGACTTCGCCGTCATAACGAGCCAGCTATCGTCGACAATGCGCCACGCTTCGACGGAGAGAACGAAGAAAAGTTCAGCGATAACGACTTTCATGAGACCATCTACTGGAACAACAACAACAACCTGGATAACCAGATGTTCGATGACTTGAACGAAGAAAACGGTGACAACCTGAACTTGGATCCCAAGACACAAGACGACGACTTTGAGGAGAACGACACCGAGGATCCGAACTTAGAACAAAATGAAAATGAAGAAGATGCTGAAGGAGATGAAGAAGATGCTGAAGAATATCAAGAAGATGCTGAAGAATATCAAGAAGATGCTGAAGGAGTTAAAGAAGATGCTCAAGAAGATGAAGAAGAAGAGAATATATTTTCGTAAATTAAGATAAGTATTCTTTCATTTATTATTTATATTTATTTCATAACTTTTCTTTCTCACCAAGCTCATTCACACTATTACTAAAAATAGTTTTAGTTTCCCATTCTTCGTTTTTTTTTTATTTTCAAATTAGTTTAAATAGATGTGAAAGGGCTTTGGAGGGCTTAATTTCATAACCCAACTTTTGTTTCAGTTATATAAAAAATACACGTTAGTTTTAGGTATGCTTTATTATTTCTTACTATTAGTGTTTAACGTGTATTTTTTATCATAACGCTTTTTCACATTTTTATTACAAGTATATGTTTTTATTTGCTTCATTTATTATTAGTTATAAAAGATGTGAGAAAGCGTTGGAGGGGCTAGTATTGTGGATGAGCCTCACAGAGACGGGCGAGGTCGGGGCCCGCTCATACCTAATAAACAAAATTTGATTTTCAGCTTTTGATAGACATCTCATCCATTGTAAGAAATATATATTTCTATATCTATTATATAATATAAGTGTCTAATATTTATTCTTACAGGTGCTCCAAGTGATCAGTATTTTACATTCCTTTTTTTAAAATAATTAATATTTTACAGGTTTCATATAGCACAGCAGGTACGCACACCTATCATTTTTGGGATGAATAAATAGCCATCAACGATTTGGAATTTGAAATCAGATGAGTATATTCAACATTCTTTAATAATGCATGTAATGATTGAATTATAGCTTGTGTCTGTTTATTTGCAGCAGCAGTAGCAACAGCAACAGCAGCAGCAGAATCAACAGGATTTGTTTGAGCAATGGAGCACATTACGTTGCAGCAACGGTGCCACGAAAAGCAACAGCAGCAGCAACATTATACCTCGAAAAGAAGCAGCAACAGCAGTACCTCAAAGAGCACCAGCAGCAGCAGTGCAATATATTTTTATAGAGATGCAGAAGCCCATACCAAGACGAATGTGTCCGGTGGTAGCTTCTCAAGTAGGGTGTAGCAAAAAAATCATTTGTAAACGATGTATTAGAATGTGAGGGCTTAGCTCAGATTGCTACAATATTTCAATTAATTGTAGATTTCTTTTTTATTAACGTATTTTTTAATTATTATTGATGTATTCTTATTTCATTGCGTTAAGTTTTATATTATGCATATGTAATTGCAATTGTATGTTACTTTTTATTAGATTTAATAAAATATACATAATTTTCATTATATATTGTGATTTTTATTATTAAAAACAATCATTTATATAGGTTCCGTGCACCTACAAGCGAAAGCACGGATTTTGAAAAATGTCCGCAAAATGCAAGCACGAAGTCGAGCATAATGCTGGCACGTAAGACGGCATGCGTGCTGCCTTTTTGCCCACACGCACATTCTGAGCAAATTGACGGCACATTTCGGTCACAACGACGTCGTAGGAACGGAGCACGCGTGCTCCACGCATGCTGTCGATGCGCTAGCATTGTGACGGGACGATGTTTTCGGCGGGGATTCGTGGACGCGTATTTTTCGCACGGCACGGCATGCTCCTCGTATGCAGGCATATGGCCGGCGGATATGGGTATATATATATATATGGGTCTGGCCGGGTTTCTGCACAGGTACCTGGCAGTCACGCGTGACGGCCTTTTGGAGCACGCTGGACGGTCCTGTGACCACACTGTGACCGCATAATGTTATCTGGGTATTTATCGCGAAACCCGATATATAAGGTATTATTGTTTGTCGTTAACTAGGCGAATAGTACGAGCGGCTGCTACGGCTGTTTTTGAGGTTACGTCCTGCTAAGTTTATAATAGAGAGAACGAAAACGAAATCAAAACAGAACTGGTGAAAATGTCGTCCTCGTCAGCAGCTCATGCAGAGAAAGATCTTGATTTGTCAAATGCAGGTCGAGGCGTTTGGCTCGTCAAAGTACCAAAATACATAGCCAGCAAATGGGAAAAAGCTCCCGGCAATATCGAAGTCGCAAAACTTAGGATAACGAAGTAAGATTTTTTAGTCAAATTGATTTTTGTTTATAGGCTAGAATTGGCGCAATAAAATCCAACCTTTAACTTTTCACCTACTTTTGTTATTATAATAAGCAATCTTTATTTGCAAATGTATTTATAAATCACAAAATGATTTTAGACATGTCAAGCAAAAAGCAGAAGTGACGTTAAAGCTCTCAGAAGCTGTTTTAGCACTCAAGGAACCTGGGGAACAAGATATTCCAAAGCAACATAAATTAGACGTTACAACAGTTATTCACCAAACGCTAGGAGTTTTTTCTCATTTACCATGTTAGCATTATGCTGTTGATTTTATTAATGTACAGGTAATTCTTTATCATGACAATTGTTATCAAATGACTCATATTTTTAGCACCAAATAATGCAGATACTTCAGCACCAGAAGCAGACAAATTGAGTATGGAAGGGAAGATCGTGCAAAAATTAGAATGTAGACCTCACGGTAAATTTACTTTTTCATATTTCTTTTGGGAAGAAATGTTTTGTAAGAAATAATCAACTGTTTTTTTTTCTTTAAATTTTTATAGCTGACAACACCTACATGAAATTAAAACTTGAAAGTATCAAAAAAGCTTCGATCCCCCAAAGACAAGTACAGCAATTACAGAGAGCAGTTCAAAACTTTAAACCTGTCTCTGATCATAAGCACAATGTAAGTATCTTTGTTTATAATTATATATACTTTTGCTTCCTTATAATTCCATAATTAGTGCAATTGCTAATTGAATAAAAATGTTTGATTATTTTCAAGATTGAATATGCTGAGAAAAAGAAAGCAGAAGGCAAGAAAATGCGAGATGATAAAGCTGTTGTTCTGGAAATGTTATTTGCAGCATTTGAAAAGCATCAGTACTACAACATTAAAGATCTTGTAAAAATAACAAGGCAACCTGTGGTAAGTTCAATATCTTTTCAATGAGTTTCTTGTTTTGTATTTTATGTTTATTCATTAGAATATATTTATTAAATTACAGGTGTATCTGAAAGAAATTTTGAATGAAGTTTGCAATTATAACTTAAAAAATCCTCACAGAAATATGTGGGAATTGAAACCAGAATATAGACATTATAAGGATGAAAAACCTGCAAATGCTGAAAGTTCGAAAGATAATGATTCTGATTAGTAATACTTGAATTATCTTTTTATTAAAGTTGTATTTATGAATGTGTTAAGATTTCTTGAGAGAAAAAATGAGTTTGTTTTTATTAACGAGAAGTAAATATCAATTTATTTTCTACTTACATAAATATTCTTTGGACATAGCAAACAAGAAATTAATAAGTGTACAAAAATAACTTCTATTGACTACATTATCTACAGCAACTTTATTGCTGTTGTGATACAATTTTATATAATGAATAAAGGCTATTTTTCACTATATTGGCATCGTGTCCATTTGTTCCAGTAAATTGGTCATTACATTTTACAGAAAAATACAGAGATGAATACTGTGCGCTTGATCTTGAACATGGAAGTAGATTTTTAAAATACATTAAATGCAATGTTCTATTTAATTATGTCTTAGCTGTTATTTTTATTATGGCTTGCGCTGTTTTAAAACAGACTTTATCTAAAAATAGAGTTTTAAATGCAACTGTAGTGCAATGTGATGCAAGTAATTTTTTCAGGAAACATTTGCAAATGCTTGGAACATCAACATTGGATGACAACCACATAGCACCTTCACCTGAATGCTTTCGTTAGATCGTATGAATATAACTGAACCGCGATTCAAAATTCGTGACACAGGAATTTCAGCCTTGCCATTAACAATAACCAAAATACTAGCTGTACTTCTCGGTATGACTTCATATGATGGTCTTCCTGGTGGGATCTAAAAAGACATTCATTATAGTTTTAATTCGAGACCTACATAAATTAATGATAATTTTGTATAAAAATGAATTTTAATAATTACAGTGATTTTGGCGACTGCAAAGTCTTTAATTGGAGGACGATATACTTCAGTACATTCATCTTCCCTGGATGGTTGAAATCTTTTGGACAAGGCTGGTTCACAGATATAACTTAACATATCCACCAAAGTTTCAACATCTTTCATTTTTGGAGTTAAACCAGCTCTAACAACATTATCAGAACAGGCCATGCATTCCACACAATCTGAAAAAATTGGTTTTCAAAATTCTTACAATACATTTTTATTAGATCAAGTATCGAATAATTAAGAAAAAAAACACTTACCACCGTAAAGATATGCATGTGGCTCGTTAGCTCCTAGATATATTGCTTCTCCAGGTTGCAGTGATATGTAGTTGAATAAATAAATGCCAAAACAGCCAACATCCCCTGGATAGTCAGAATATAATTGGTCAAAAAGATTAGCATTCAAAGTTTGCCTTGTTGCTTGATCTGAAATAATATTCTCAATGAAGTCAAAGTTTTCGTGAAATTATATTTATAAGATGATAATTGAGTACCGAGATTAGATAATCTTTCATGTAATTTTTTTAATTGCTGAGCTACAACTTCAGGTTCTTGTGCCATAAGGCTTGCAAAACAATTTTTCAAGGCAGTTCTTGAGCTTAATTCGTCACCACAACCAAGATGTACAACTTTATTTTCCCCAATTGCTGTTCGAAGTTCTGGAACAGATCTCAAATAATTCTTTATTTCAGATATTGGCCGAAAACCAACAAGTGCTTCAAAGGGTGAAAGTGCCACAGCTAATTCAGGTTTATGATTTGAATCTTTATATATTTCTGGATGTGTCCTATACAGTTCCTCTGCCTGTTCCTAAAATAAAAACAAAAAATCAAAAAGGTTCAAGCTTGTGTTTTACTAGATAACAACTTTAAATAACAAAACATTGCATTCTATACCTTATTTGGATGAACTTGAATTGATAAAGCTTTTCTTATTGACAAAATCTTGAAAAGGAAAGGCAGTCTTGTGCCAAATATTTTTTTCACTGCATTTCCAAGAACATGACTATTTTTTTGTATGTACTCATCTAACGGGGTATCGTTATTTTTTAACTTGGAATGTCCATTGGGATGTGTCCCCATCCAAAGTTCGGCATATGGCACATCTTCTTTTGGATAAAATCCTGGGTTTGATGACTGCATAAGAGTAGCCACTACGCTATCGATGCCTTGTTTTCCCCAATCGTAGTTTTGAACCGTACATTTCAGTTCCATTTTTCAGGTCTTAATAATACTGTAATTTTTGTAACATTCTGATAGTTAATAACTGATAAATAAAACATTTTGCTAACTTTATTTGCTTGAATCTTTTTCCTTTATTTCAACCAATTTAATATACAAAATTGAAATGAGAATTTTATATTTGATAAGAATTTGCAAAATTTGCAAACTAAGAAATAATATTAATTGGACACAAAATACATAGTATGTATCTAAGAACGTAATACTTCTATCGCGTGATTACTTTACTATATTTTTTCGCGACTATCCGATTGCGTTAGTACATTTACAATAATTCTTTCCACATCCAAGTAGATATAAAAATTGCGCAAATTGATACTAAGTACAAGAAAATCAATCCGCTATAATAGCTGAATTAATTAGGTCTACGCGTATAATGTGTAATTTTAGAAAGCGCAGAATAATTTTTGCAAATGAAAGCCATATGAAGTTTAAAATAACGTAAAATATGATTACCAATATTGAGCGGATATCGTTAAATATAGTTAAAATGTGAAATAATGTCACGATATTCACAGCTGCCTCGTTCGCTTGTTGTTGGTGGAAAAAGTCGTTGAAGGATGAACACATCAAGTGGATACAATAATACACGAATCGTGATTCTAGTCCAGTAAAATTAGCTTTGAAATCGAAATGCGATAGAAATGGCTGCATTTTGGTTATTAGGTAAATCGAGGTCGAAAAAGACGATTCTGAAATTTGCAGCTTCCTAGGTCAACGGGTTCTATGCGAAAACAGTGTGCAAAAATTAATTTTGCTTATATCTCGAAAACGGCTTAACGTACTGTAAAACGACCTGCACCGGTCGAAAGAGCGTTCAATTTTACATTGGAATCGCTTTTTTAATAGATTTCGATGAGTGCAAAGTTCCGAGATAATAAATAAAAAAGAAATTACCTAAATGTATAAGGAGGAGGAGGTGCATCTGGTACAGGGCTTTTACACTGTGCGTGAATTGATCCACGGTATTATTACTGTCGCTATGACAGCTACATGAAAACTCCTCCTTTGTTGACTATGGCCTTGTGATGTTTTTGTGACGGTCAGATTTGGTAGCAATACCGTGGATCAATTCACGCGCATGTACGCGTCGCGCCTCCTCCTCCTTCTACATTTAGGTAATTTCTTTTTTATTTATTATCTCGGAACTTTGCACTCATCAAAATCGATTAAAAAAGCGATTCCAGTGCAAAATTGAACGCTCTTTCGACCGGTGCAGATCGTTTTACAGTACGTTAAGCCGTTTTCGAGATATAAGCAAAATTAATTTTTGCACACTGTTTTCGCATAGAACCCGTTGACCTAGGAAGCTGCAAATTTCAAAATCGTCTTTTTCGACCTCGATTTACCTAATAACCAAAATGCAGCCATTTCTATCGCATTTCGATTTCAAAGCTAATTTTACTGGACTATCGCGAACCCTGAGTGGAACGAAGCCTAACCTAACCTGACCTGATACTTATCAGACACACACACACACACGCACGCATACACACACATGTATACATACATATATATATATATAAAACTAAACTGTTTACATATACTTATATGTACCTTATACTCAATCTTAACCTATTAATCTCGAATATATTGCTCTCAATATCAATAGTATGTGAATAACGGGGATTCTTCGCAGAACTCGTCGATTTATAATATGTTTATGTACTACCGTACATAAATTCTATAATTACCTCTAGCGAATATTGTTATAGGCAACAGAAGCGAATTATGAAAGTTACAACAGAAAATCCGATTGTCTTTCTTGACGTAGCCATAGCTGGTGAAAAAATTGGAAGAATCGTTATTGAACTGTACAAAGACAAAGTGCCAAAAACAGTGGAAAATTTTCGTGCATTATGTACTGGGGAGAAGGGAATAGGTAGAAATGGCAAGCCTTTGCACTACAAGGGATCATATTTTCACAAAGTTGTACCATTGTCAATGATACAAGGTGGAGATATTGTCAATTTTGATGGTTCCAGTGGGGAAAGTATATATGGACCAAGGTTTGAAGATGAAGATTTAAAATTACCTCATAATGAAGAAGGCCTTCTTAGTATGGTAAACGAAGGGAAACCCAATACCAACAGTTCCCAATTTGTAATAACTTTGGCCCCTTGTCCTCAATTAAACAACACAAACGTTGTCTTTGGAAAAGTCATTAAAGGCATAGGACTTGTAAAAGAATTTAAAGAGCTTCCTTTAGATAATGATAAACCTATAGAAAAAGTCAGCATATTTGATTGCGGAGAACTAACTAATTGTGAGGATTGGGGAATGGAGGATAATGATGGTGAAGATGTTTACACCCCATACCCTGAAGATTGGAATTACGCTCAGCATATAAAAGAACTTACTTATGAAAAATTGATAGATATTATAAAAAAGATTAAAAATGTGGGCAATGCTTGCTTTGCAAAGAAGAGATATTCGGCAGCCGAAAAGAAGTATAATAAAGCTTTGAGATATTACGACTGGATGATGAAGATGGATGATATCATTAAAAATGATGAAGATATTGCAGAACTTAAAAAAGTCATGCTGTTAAACTTAGCAACTACAAAACTTCATCAAAATAATTACAAAAGTTGCATAAATTCATGTGATCAGGTTTTAGCAGTGGAACCAAATAATAGTAAAGCCCTGTTTCGAAGAGGTCAAGCTTATATCGGTCTGAATGATTACGAATTAGCACTTACAGATCTAAAAAGAGCTAATGAGTGCAGTCCAAGTAATAAAAATATCCTAAAAGAAATTGATAAAGTTAAGCAAGTCATGAAATCGTATTTAGCATTAGAAAGGGAACAATGCAAACGAATGTTCAAATAATTACATGAAATACAACAGTACATAAAATTGACAAAAATCCATGATTTTTATTCGTGGATTAATAAAATCAAATTTTTAAATTTATTTATATGATATATGAAGATGCAGACAAATTGAATTTATGATAACTTTTGTACAAAACAAATTTTATATTTAAAATATTAAAAACATTATATGATATAGTACGTTTTTTTTTTTTATTAATTATCCTCACATTTAAATAAAAAGATATAAATTATTTTGACAGATTTACTTTTTCACTTTTGTGTGATTATCAATGTATACATTCAATATACGTCATTCTTTTTTATTCTTAGAATACTAAATTCTTACGAATTTTATTCCATTGAGATTACAATATGAAATCATTGAAGGTATATAAATATATTGAGTTTTAAAATTAAAATAACATTGGTAACAATGTCGATTCTGTTATACTTTTATAAAATGTTTAAATGTTGGAAGCCCGATCTTGAGTCAGCTTATTTCAGATCGTTCACCGCAGCGCCGCCGCCGCCGCCGCAGTCTTCGGAGTTCGGCCATTGTGATTTCTTTCACTTTCGGAGTTCGGTGAGGTATGACACGTTTTTTAATTAATACTTATTTTTTAGAATTTATTCAATAATCTTTTGTTTAGTTTAAAATTTATTGGCTTTGCAAGCAATTCAATAACTAACGAATCTGTTTGTGTGCATTTTTCAGCCCAAAGTACACAAAAAACCGCCAAAATGGTCGCTCAAAAGAAGCAGGTTAGTTTCTAGGTTAAGATTACACGTGCTTTTACATTAATTTACAAATTAAATAAATTAATTTTGATAGCATATTACTAAAAAAAAATGCATTTCTGCATTAAAAAAAGATTAAAATCTCATGAAGATTAATTTGATGAATAAAATATGAATATGATGGAGAATGATCTTTTTTTGAGTCTGTAATAAGTTGTAAATGACCATATCTAAGATTCTTTTGTTTCTAAATTTAGCTTCAATATTCTAACAGATACTTTCAATATTTAATTACAGAAAAAGGCTATGGAGAGTATCAACTCCAGGCTTGCCTTGGTGATGAAATCAGGAAAATTCGTTTTAGGCTACAAGCAGACGTTGAAATCCCTCCGACAAGGAAAGGCCAAGCTTGTCATCATTGCCAACAACACTCCGCCCCTTAGGTGAGAGACTGAGATGTAGTACTCCTTTCTTTTTTTTTTTAATTCAATGCATTTTTAAAAGGAGTTCTGCGGAGTAGTCTCCTACCACCGCTTGTAAGTGCGGTTGGTAAACTTTCAGTGGATGTAGGTTTTTCATAGCTTAATTTTTTTTTAATGCGTTGCAGGAAATCTGAGATTGAATACTATGCTATGTTGGCCAAGACTGGTGTCCACCACTACACTGGTAACAACATCGAGCTGGGAACTGCATGCGGTAAATACTTCAGAGTGTGCACCTTGTCTATCACAGACCCGGGCAACTCCGATATCATCAAGTCTATGCCTACTGGTGATCAGGCATAAATTAAGTTATAAATTATTTTTTATAATTAAAGTATAAATAAACAAAACTGAAACTATGACTTGTTAAATTTTGTTGCCTTGTTTATTTTTCTAAATGTGCTAGTGTAAATAATTACACACCACTTTAATTCTAATAATCCACTAATGATAAAAAATATCTATGGTATTAAATCATTGTGCAATTATGAGTTATGTTTGTTAATTATTATTATTACCAAACAAGTTAACCATTCTCAAAGTTTATTTTCTATTGAAATAAAAAATTACTCATACTTTTATCCAATTCAAAAATTATAAACATAAAACCACAAAAGCGTGATTATTTCAACTTATTAGTAAATAATGATAAAATAATTCAATTTATATTTTAACTGAGTTACTGCATTGTTTATAATTGCTAGCTTTCTCTTGTTATAAACATTTTTCAATTATAATATTAAAAAGGAATTACTGGATTTTATTATAATTAAAAATCAAATTGATGTATGATGATTGTTAGTTATGCATATTTATTATGCGGCTTATTTATTTGTAAGGTAATTTTTGTGCTTAGCATTTAAGCTATACACTTTCTTAGTATTCAATGCAAAGTTATGTGAAATGAGAATAACAACATGACTCAACATAAAAAAATTTTATTTTAGTAATTTGTTAACCAAATCGTATTTTATTCAGTAAAAAATACAAAACCTTGATTAAATAACAATCCCTAACATAAAATATTTTATTAAATAACACATCGCCTTACATTATTTTTGTAAAAATAGTCTATAGTCTTTGTCCCATTAATAGTTTTCAAAAAGTTTTCTTGTGATGCAAAATACTGTCATGGAATATTCTTTTTGAAAACTTTGTACTTTTCTTTAGTAAATGCACATCAAGCTTTTAATTAATGTACTTTCTTTGAAACTTTTTCAGTAGTTCCTAAAATCTTGCGCCTTTGAGAGAACATGTGTAAATATAGATGAGGGAATACTGAAATGATTAAAAAATTATTATAGCAATAATTGAAGTGCTATAATTAAAAAATAAATAAATTTGACTCACATGGAATGTACAAAAGCATTATGGAAACAAGAGCATAATGGTAGCTCAAGGTAAAGTTCCAAGCATTTGGAAGAACATAACTCCAAGCAGTTTTATGGGCATGGGCATATTGCGTAGCAGCATAGAAGCACAGGAGTTCACCAGTTATACCAATTGGATATAGTGCAATAAACAATGTGTATCTGAAAAAAGGTATTATTACATTTTAGAATTGAAGACTTTATCTTACAATCCTATCAGTGCTATTGAAATTTGTAGATACCTTAGCCAAACAAGGAAATGGGGCACAACTTTGATAAGATTTGCAAAGTAGTAACCATATCTTATTATCTCAGTGATTGACCAAGCAATCAGTGCTAAAGGCAAACCAGACGATGCAGCGGCATAGCTCCTAGGTGTTGCCAGTATCACACCACATACAACTACAACTCGGCTTAAAACTTGGAATGTAGTCAATACTGGATTTGACTTCACCAATCCAACAGCGGCATGCATAATCTAAATCAAATTGGAAGTTTTTGATTAGTTTTTAGTAATATAAAAAGATGAAATTTATTTGATAATGACACAAGTGATACCTCTAGAGCAGCAGCATTTTGGAAAATAACAACTGCTAGCTCTACGACTTCCCATAAAGTTCTGTTTTTATCTTCATTTCCCAAGTAAAAGTTTACTACTTTGAATAGGATATAGCACCATCTAAAAAGAAAAAGTTGACATATTTAATGTATATTACTATACTTTTTTTAATTAGGCAAAGAATAACATAAAATAATAAAGTTTGCACTTTACCCTAAGACTTGAAGAAAATTGTAAGCAATTAAATAAAATTTGGCAACAGCACCAACTTCTTTGGATTTTGTACTTTTTTCACTGGCCATTGTATTATACTGTTATTATTATTTTTTCAAAACGTTAACTCTTTAAGCTGCCAAAAACGTCCAACTTCAATCGTGGTCACTTCCCAAAAGAGACAGATAACGGGCTACGCGCCCGATGACTTGCCGGATTAGTTAAAGAAAATTCAAGAGTTCATTAGCATGTTTCGTAATCACGAAAAATACTTGCCACCTTGGCACCGCATCTCGCTCTCTCTCTCTCTCTCTCTCTCTCTCTCTCTCTCTCTCTCTCTCTCTCTGCTTATAAGGTATATATGCTTATGCTTGTGGCAGAGCTATACAAGTGTGATATTTGGTTTACTCCTAACCTCACTTTTTTGACAGGTGATATATTTACCTCTATATGATTATTGTCCAATGTGGGTCGGTGTATATATATATATATATATATATATATATAGAGAGAGAGAGAGATCGTGCCAAATCATCAAAACACAAACATATTTTTATAGTAGAGAATGATTAATTTGATTGCGGTATTATATAATAGCAGGCTTTTTCCAATTACAGTTATCGAGATGGTCGTTTGATTCCCGTAGTCGCACAATACCTGCACTAATTATTTTCAAATTTTCGACTCAGCAAAGTATCTTTATACGCACTAAACGTTCAAAACAAGTGTCAAACAATATATAATGAACTCTTTGGGATTAAGCTGCTTACGTAACCTAAGAAGAAAAACAAAACAAGCCGAGATTTTACGAAAGTTTGTGGTTCGCCAAAACCATAACAAAGGATCGCTCCTAACTTATGGTGAAGATGTTGCAGATGCAAAAGAGAAAGGTTTACCAATTGTTGCATTGGAATCAACAATTATTACTCATGGTATGCCATATCCTGATAACTTAACCACAGCCCTTGAAGTAGAAGATATAATAAGACGAAAGGTAAATACCTAAACATCATTAGTTGATGTTAATAGCACATGCGTTGAAAAACTGATCAAATCAAAATATTTCATGATAAATCTACTTATTATTATGACATAAAAGAAATGTATGTTTTTCAGGGTGCAGTTCCAGCGACAATAGCAGTTTTGGATGGTAAAATAAAGGTTGGGGCAAATCAAAAGGAAATTGAAAGACTTGCTAAAAGTAAGGGCAAAAATGTTATTAAAGTCTCCAGAAGGGACTTATCGTATGCTATATCACAAAGATTAAGTGGTGGAACTACAGTCAGCGGTACAATGCTAGTGGCCAATAAAGCTGGAATTCCAATTATGGCAACTGGAGGTATTGGCGGCGTTCATCGTCAAGTAGAACTGAGTATGGACATAAGTGCTGATTTGAAAGAGCTTGGGCAAACACCTGTGGCTGTTGTATGTTCTGGAGTTAAAGCCATTCTTGACATTCCCAAGACTTTGGAATACTTGGTAAAAATTTATTTATTATCTGACTTTTATTTACCTTATTCTATTGAATTATTTAATAATGCATAAGTATAAATATGGTTCAAAGTTTTTATGTTTTATATTACATGATTATGTACATTCAAAGCATAAATAATTTTAAAAAGTGTAAATCTTATGATTTTGCATGTATATTACAGTACCTATAATCGAGGAAACAGTAAAGTAACAAAATAGCGTCTGACTAAAGCCTGGTTGCATCTACTACTCACACATGTACATTGATCCTCAGCTGTAACTTATAACTGCTCAACAGAATGCAGCGTATGAATATTATGACAAATTAATCTCAAAAGAAAAAACGGAGATGACATTGTTGATTTAGAAAAAGTCAAGAAAAGTATAACAAAGCTCATTTTGGTACTCGCGTGGATAAGTGGAGACGCGTAAATATAAAAATAGCGAGAACATGGCTTTAGAAGGACACTACAGGCAAGTTTACTTATACTTACTCTTTTCCAGGAGAGCGAGGGAGTGCCGGTGGCAACGTTGGGACCGTCGGACACGTTTCCCGCGTTCTACAGTCGGCAAACTTTCGACGCTTTGCAGTCCCCCCTGAGGCTCCCGGACGTCGAGTCTGCCAGCCGACTGATCTTCGCGCAAACAAGCCTGGCACTCGGTACAGGCGTTCTTCTAGCCGTGCCCATACCCGAGCCCTACGCCCTCGATCCTCAAGAGATTGAGACAGCCATAAAGCAGGCTCTAGAAGCGGCCGTTCGCAAAAATATCAGCGGCAAGAGCGTTACACCCTTCCTCCTCGGGGAGCTCTCCAGACTCACCGCAGGCCGCTCACTCCAAACCAGTATGTATACACACACCCTCTTTCACATACCTACCCCGATGCTCTTCAGCCAATTCTTTCCATTACAGCGAACCCTTTTTCGCGCACTCGACTTTTTAGGCACGACCGCGACACGGAAGTGCCTTATAGTTTCGTGTGCGAAAAATGTGTGAGATGCGATATCTCAGGCAATTTTCGACCGATCGGGCTGAAATTTTAGGAGAAGTCTCCTTTTGCAAAAGATAAAAACTATTTTTTTTATCCCGATCTTTACGTCGTTTTGAAATGCGGGCACAATTTGTTCGATTTTTAAGCGTTTTTTAAATAAAAATTTTCCTGTGATGCGATTATCTCGGAAAGAATTTAATCAATCAGGCTAAAAATTTGTGTGCGAACTCCCATCGTAATACTAAGCTGACAGATTTATTTTGGGCTCGATCCTGCACGTATACGCAGAATGCGGTCACCTCCAAAAATCGCTAAAAACGGTTTTTTTAGCTCTAAGTCGAATTCTAAGCATTCTACAAAAAAAAAGTTAAATGGAAAAGTTATAGATCTTTGAAAAATACAACTTTTCCCCATTAACATCAAATCATGAAAATGCTTAGAACTCGAGTTTACAGCCCAAAAACGATTTTATACAGCTAAAAACCAATTATTTGCCATAAAAAATTACGGATTTACGTTTTACATGAAAATGTTAAATGTAAAAGTTGTAAACATTTTCAAAATACAACTTTTTACCGTGGCAAACATTTTTTTAAACACTTTTTGACATACACAACCCTAAAAGCCATTTTTTGATATATAAATTCAATAATAACTTCGGTGCCCCATTCAACCCAATTATTTTCAGCAATTTTCCTATATTATTAAAAGCTGAAAGTTATATTTTGGCCTTTATCTCATACACATATACAAAATTAAACCACTTTTTTAAATTAAATTATAAAAAATGCATAATTTAGGAAATACGTAATCGCCGAATACAATCCGTGTATCTTGGCATCATATGATGACGTACGCTATATTAATTAAATCTTTTAAGCTGAATCAGTACAATTCACTTTCAAAATTCAAGTGTATATACCGAACTAGAAAAACCTAAACTCAATAAAGAAAATTGCTTAGATTGAATAAAAGCTCTAAGTAGCCTTACTACATCCCTCTAAACTATGCTAAATACCTAAACAATCAATTTTCTAATATTCTAATTGAAATCCTACAAACTACATATCATCCTTTTGTTTACTTCCTCTTGAAAATTGCGATACAAAAGTGTTGTATTATTTATCTGAAATCTACAATATCTACAATAGAATAAAATTAAAATAAGATATATTTTAAGAATATCTACAAACAAAAATAAATAATTGATACAAATACAAATAAGTTACTAATTTTCCAGTAGTTTTGATGATAGTGTTGATGACCGCCAGAAGAATACCAATCAAAACTTTGACAACAATATTGAAAAAAACCAGGATAGTACTGTATAAGCACCGATAGGCATTACGAACGCGAATCGCGAGCGTCAGTGGTCGTGCCTTATGCGCAAAACGCGAAGCGCGCTAGTTTTCTACCGTCAAATCATCATCAATCAATCATGCAATTTCCAGAGCCTCACACTGTATTGTTTCTGCACTTTTAATCTTCTGCAATAACATATAGTTACTCGTTGTTTTTTTTTTTATACTTTCTTATTTCACCGTTTTTGCTTGCAGACAAGGCCCTCATTAAAAATAATGCTGGGGTTGCGGCTGAAATAGCGCTACATCTCGTCGACCTACCAGGCAATGTTTCCGCACGGGTAGACGGCTGCCAGGAAGTCTTGAATGAGAAAAAGACGAATCCCGTATGTTGTTAACATTATACCGTACTACTGCATGGATTCGTATTATTATGATTGTATTATATATAAGAACAAAAGAATTCGAAGTATATGTTGATTAAAATTTATAACTTTTATTATAATAAAGGTCTACAAAGAAGAGTCGAATGAAGAGCGTATAATTTGTCAATTGAACTTAAAAAAAGGATTGATAACATATCGTTTCATTTGCTTACTCGTTATTATCATTATTATTTCTAGATAGTAATTTCTTATGAATATACCTCAAAAAATGTAAAAAAAGTTTCATCTTGTTTGTCTTCTGTACAACTCAATGAATTATCTATAATATATGTATATACAGATGTATTTTAATGTAAAATAAGATTTGTATATACATATACTTAGGCGTAATCTCTACTACGTATGATACATAATCTTGTTAGTTTGCAGTTGTAATGATTGTATTTAAAAAGTATTTGTTTAATCTATGAAGGTGGTGATTGGTGGAGCGACTTTCGACACGATCCTGCGAGTGAAGGAGCCGGAAATTAAAGTGAGTAATGCATTAGAGCCATCAGTTATGCATATACTATAAATAACCAATTTCATTTGTGTGTGTGTGTGTATATATACATACATATATATATATATATATATATATATATATATATATATATATATATATATATATATTCGTATTTTTTTGTTTTTCATTGTTTCTTATTCATCAGCGCTTCTTGCGTTTAACAGTATTTACATAGAGTTAGAATGACATACAGTTAGTCAATTATATACAGTTAATTGAGTCGAGCATCGAGTAATAACACGGACCGGCCATTCGGTGGTATATATACGTACATTACAGGCATAATAGTGACAGACATACGCGCGCGCGTGTGTGTGTGTATATATATAAAGGTAGCGACAAGAGGCTTATTCTTCTTTTCTTTCTCTCTTTGGTCTCTATAGGTACAACAGTTACGTATACGGAGGAATACACAGGATATATGGGAGGGGGTCTCTGCGTTAATCTTGTAATTTAACATCGTACAATTATACACTGCAGCGGGACGTCAAAGCTCATCGATGCTCGCATCAGTACTCGCGTTAATCGCTCTTTTTCCACACCTTCCTTTTTACCCTCATCTAATAGCTGCCTCTCAGCTCTTTCTCACGAATTACCCCCTTGGGTTGTATACATACATTATATAATATACGCAACTTATATAATTCACAGTGTAAATGCGATGCGGGGGTTGTGATAACTATAATTATATACGAATAATATATACATACGAAACGCTCATTAAATTCGCCTATACGGATAGAAAACTATCGTCGATCGCTTAATAAGGATTGACGAAAATTCGGAGCTCTATTTAGGTATATATTAATAGGAGCGAGTCTTATCGTTTAATTTTTATCTCTTCTTTCATTGTTTTTATACAATGTATACAGGTACTTTCTAGATGACAGAGTTAATATTGAAAAATATCGATGAATACAATTTTGGAAGATTCTCACAACACACAGTTCATCTCGATGGAATGCGTACAGTGCGCAGAGAGAGAGAGAGAGAGAGAGAGAGAGAGAGAGAGAGAGAGAGAGAGAGAGAGGGAAAGAAATGATTCACCAAAATCTTCTGCGTCTATTATACTCATCGCTACTATTGTATGCGCCCATATGCGCTCGATTTTTTTTGCACACGGAACTCCAGCATTGCGGAGAAAGAGAACAGCGCAGCGCACAGTTCGGTAAATCATTTCTCTCGTTTTGTTTTTTTGTCGCGCTGCACCTATACAATAAAGTTCGCTCTCTTCATCGATCAACTAAACACCACTTGTTGCTCTATTATAGATGTATATATCTGCCATCTTTCGCATAATAATACAGTTATGTGTGTATATATATATATATATATATACACATATATATGAGCTATATGCGTGGGTAATTAAGCATCAGGCACTATTTGAAGCTCCCTTTCTTCTATTCCCTCGCTTTTGCGCTTTCACTTGCTCTCATTCGCTCGTCTCGCTTTCTTTTCTATATATACGTAATCATTATACCTATTGCTCCCTCCGTTTTCTAATGTGCATGCATATATATACTCCTCCCTCTATATAGCTCGACTCAAGTCATTCGTTTTTCATTTTCCATCTCCTCGCGCACTACACATTCCTCTCCAGATGCTTATACACTTTTTTTCGATAGTTCCGCTGAAATTAGTCGTTACCACACGACGCTATATAGGGGTGCGCACAACAAATGAGGCGTACAGTGATTCGTGCTTTTGTACTTAAAAGTTGAAAGCGGCAAATTTTTCTTTATACAATATAATGATGAAGCATGTATATATCGGAACATTATGTGTAAGCTAACGTATATAGTGCTATATTTTGTTCCCATTCACCAATCAACGCTGAAAAAATTGTAAACTGCACTTTTAGGTATATATGATGTACATGTATATGAAGGAGAAGGACGTATAACGAAAGCGAATGACTTGAACCGAGTACTTGGCTCAACCTATAATATACATATAGGAATAGCGTGTACAGTATCGTTACTTCGTAAATGAGCGAGTATTACATTTGTGAGAGCGATCTAGAAGCTATAGCCCTTTAATCGCTTATATTATATTATACAAACACACACCACAGATTTTGCGAGGATACAGCTTGCGATGGTCGAGCGAGTCGCCTGTATATAATAATATATACTAAAGATTTCGCAGTAATCTCCAGCGTGAAAGTAAAAATGTATAGAAAGGTGCGAGAGTGACAATAATAACCCAATAAGGACGATACTCCGACTGTATTAGCCGATCAATTTTTTTTTTAATTTCTCTTAGAACATTTATGCTAATGATGTTTCTTTTGTGAAATTTTCCAAGTTTATGTGCGATGTCAGTGATGATTCGGTTGTTTTTTTACATATAAAAAGATGTGCCGTACATGTACTTAGAATTGAGAGACTGCGAAAGATGCGCAATTAAAAAATCGCAGTACTTTCCTTGTGGGCATTTTTTTCGCTTTTTCCCCATTTTTTTTTTTTTTTTTTTGTTACAAATCTTGGTTGTAAACGAGGTCCAAATGACAGATCGAGATACTAGTTTTAGCGTTCGATTAATATATTTTTTTATTATTGTTATCTGAAAGACTTTTGAGTGCATCGATAGGCATGAGGTATATTCAAGAAAAATTTTTTTCATTTCTTTACGTCTTACGCCAAGACGACGATCCCTCATGTAAAGTACGTGGAAAGAGTGTGTATATGTGTGTGTGTGTGCGTGTGCATTGGTGTAGATGTAACTGGTAAAATAATAGTGCTTTGTTTTTCTCGCCGTCTTTATTTAGGACCATCTCTCTTATAAACTCACATCCCAGACCCCCTAATGCATCGTTTTAATCACATGAGAATCCATTTGAATTTTTGGTCGCACGTTTTAACCTTTTTTTTGGAAACTTTCAAGAGATTCGTTGAGAATGTTAGGTTTCATTTCCTGCTGGTTTTCATCTTCCAACAATGAAAAATCGAGGCGTTCGTACACGTATATATATACTAGCTGCATTAACTCGTTGATTGGTTTTCCAACGGATGGAAGGGCGAAACAAGAATCGTTTTCGTCAAGGCTGGAGGAACGTTTCCGCCGGTATAAAGGAAAACTAAAAAATTGCCATTCCAGCAACTTTTTGCCATATCTCTACAGTAATTCCCCGTTAAGCCTCATGTCGAACTTGCAGCGCACTTTCTTTAAAGTCCTGGGATATATATATATATATATATATATATATATATATATATATATGCTCCTAAGGCTCTACACTACTATACCGGACGCTTGGCCGATAGACAATATCGCGAACATAAACTTCAACACTATACATGTTTTTCTCTGTTAAATCGTGAATTATAAAAGTTGAAGTTTACTTTTATTTTGTGATAAATGCTAAATGATGAAGTTGAACTATAATTTCATCTTGAATTTATAATCACGCTTGTGGTCATCTTGAAAAGCGTTTATTTTATACTTGTATAAAACCTGTTTGTTTGTAATATGAATGAAAAAACTTGTTGTGAGTGATTATTAGTTTTTTTTTTAAAGGTGCATGTAATGTTTATAGTTTGGCTTATGAACTCGGATTGCTAATCATCTTATCTCAGATTGTTAATACATCTTTCTTGCATGTGTATGACTTTTAATAGATTTTTCTTAACACGTACATGAAAAAGACCCGTTTCCATGCCTCTAAAGTGAATGGCAAGCTGCTCTGCAGCGGGAGAGAATGGCTATTTCCTCGCGCTACTCATAAACACTCAAAAACACTCAAAAATAATCAAATTTTTGAAAATTTTTGAAAATTTAAAAAAATTTTTGTAAAATATTGATATTTTTTCAAAGAGAGTGGTTTACGACTCAAAATGCGCAACTTACCATTCACTCTATATGCATGAAAAGGGGTCTTTACAGGCACTTGTCAAAAAAAGTACAGTGTGCAACAAGGGGGGAGGGTAATTTCTACCTCGGGTGAAATTTGAGCACTCGTTAGAAGTCGCCCTTCCCCCCCCCCCCAGTTGCACAATATACTATTTTTTTTTGCATGCTCGTGTGATAATAAATTATTAGTGTTTAGAAGATCCTGTATTATATTGTAAAGCTGCGAGGTGTAAGCTGTTGGACGCATATATTTGTAATACTAATTCATGTTGTTTTCAATCATATTTTGCGATGCTTATTTTATTATAGTTAATCTATAGTTTGCTGACTTAATGATTGCCTGCAATTTCAATGCTTGAAAATGTTATTACACTTTATTACATTCCTCGTAAGAAATATTTATAATAAACACAGTATAAAAGATTGTATGTGTGTGTGTGTGTATATATATACATACATAAATTATGCACTGTTTTGCGAAAATTGAAAAATCAAATAGTATCATTTTGTTTCAGATGTTAAATTAACAATAGCATTTTTATTCGACTGTAAACGCAATGAGCGTTCGTATCTCATTGAGCGGTTACTGTTTTGTTAAAGAAAGATATTTCATTCAAATGCTATAAGCAAGACTTGCAAAATAAACAAATTCATGATCAAATTTTACATTTTTGTAATATCAGGGATAAAGGAACTGAGTTATAAATATTAAAGCAACATAAATTTATGAATAATAGGTATATATATATATATATATATTTACATTAAGTTGATCAACAGAATCTCTTCAACTGATGATATTTCCTTTAATTAAATTGTATATACAAATATTCATATTTCTGGAACGTATATTTTTCTCTTGTCGTACATAATTCTATTTGTTCCCATTTATCCAGTAACAAGCGCAAATTATTTGTCAGTATTTGTGTATCATATAATCAGGGAAAATTGCGTAGTCTATGATAGCGTCTATAGATTAGAAGTTCAGGTGAGTGTCTGCTAGAGTCACGCCTTCGTCGCTTTTTCATTTTTCAAGATAATGCATAAGAGTTTCACGTTTCGTTAACTTAAAAGGTTTCGTGTGTGTATATCTTTGTTATTCGTTGTTTTCTAAGGACGAGTAATTGGCAACTATTTTAGGGTCATTTTATTCTTAGATATTTCATTAGTAGATGGTAGTGTGTTATGGTTTATTTTTTGCACGAACGTTCATTTGGCCCTCAGTTATAGTTGTCTCATATTTAGTTAACGAATCAGAGTATCATCTCTTCTGCGTATTTTCTTATGGTTTCGTTTATTTTATCCACTCGTCGACGCGCGATTAATTTTATTCCAAACAAAGAAAAACCATAAAAATATAGCGTAAAAAATAAGAGTTTTACAATTCATTCGAGTCTTTCTTTTAAATTTCTTTTATATAACATGCCATACAGCTCTCAACAATTTTTTTATCTTATACGATTTGTTTTTGATCAAAAGTTTAATTAAAAAATTTAGACAATACAAAAGTAGGTTTAAGAATTTTGTCACGTGATCCGTTTGTGTAATTTTAAAATATCCTATACAAATTCTATGAGCTATCTAAAAAAACTTATATGTATATTACACGAAACCGCCGATTATTATTTTCCAACCAAATGTTACAACAAGTATAATGTACATTGAATAATTGAAGAATAATTAATACGACGCAATTTGCACGCACTTCCCCTGATGATCGTACATAGTAATCGGTAACAGTGTTACGTATCTACATGCATATAGATTAATTCTCCTATATAGTTTTCGCGTTTTCTCTACATCCGAGCACAGCGTGAACTTGAATGAGCAAGCGAGTCTTTCAGCAAATGCATCTATACAAAACTTATATACAAGCGTGTGTATAAGTCAAAACTATGTGTGTTGTCGCCGCGGCATTGGTTAATAAGAGAAAAAGCTCGGCTGCGCTGTTGATGGTAGGTGTGTATATGTCTGTGTGTGTGTGCGTGTGTGTGTGTATATATATATATATGCGTACACCTACGGCCATATTCGTCAAACGCCTCATTGACTTTCCAATCTCGAGTTGCATAGTACGCAGCGGCTGCTGCAGCAGTTGAACGACTATATACAATATATATATATACACATACACACACACACACACCTACGGCCACGCGAGGCATAAGGAGGGAAGCTCGCTCTCTCGTGCAGCCGGCGGCTCTCGCATTGATCGACTATTCGTTTTTGCCCCCTTTTCAGCTCTGCCCCTGTCCCTCTCTCGGTAAATCTATTTCATCCTATTTCCTTGCCCGCGCCGGCTGCTTGCATCACTGATCACACACGGAGAATATAAGAGTATAGGTGGTCGAGATGGCGACCTGTGGTGACAAGAGAAGCTCGTTCAAGGGCCTCTTTAGCCTCTTTAAAAGCTCATTGTCTTCGCGGCCCGAGGCTCCGCAGGGTATACACCTGTGTAGGTAGTATACATGACTGGCCCCTGTGTGTGCATTAAATACACAGCCGCTGGGTAGATCCTTCAGAGCTTGCGACGAGAGCCTACCTAAACTTGAACTTTTGCTTCGGATTTTATTCTCCCCCGAAATTCTTTTTCCCTCTCTCTGTTTGTAGGCATCATGCGCATGTATATATACACTTATAAGTAACAGTTGCGAACCGAGTCACTCGTAAAAAATTCAAGAGCGAAGATCTCATTGGGCGTATACGAGAGTAGGACGTTAGACATCTCTTGCATTATCACATTCATATGTCTCAACTACTACCCCTGACACGAATTACGCGCGCCGTTGATCAATCGAAACAAAGTTATAGCCCCTGATTCATCTTTCGTATACCGCACCATATATGCATATAGCAGCTTGAAGAGGACAACAATACATACAGACAGATTTTAGACCAGAGAGCTGGGAGGGAAAGAGAAAGAGCTAGCACTGGTGGGGGATGCTGTGTAGCCTATAGGACGAGGAGGGTGCGGGGTGTGGTGGTGACGAGAGAGAGAGAGAGAGAGAGAGAGAGAGAGAGAGAGAGAGAGAGAGAGAGAGAGAGAGAGAGAGACCAGCAACGACGGTGGCGGCGTTTCGACTATGGCATAAATCAATACGAGAGACTATACTCGCGCTTGCTTGCGCTAAAACTTATACTGCAGCGGCAAGATAATATCAATATCGATTGATGCTAGACTCTGCCGCCGGCGCAGATACAGACAGAACGCACACGTATACGCTCCGCGCGTTTCGAGCACGTGCTCCATATTTCTCTCTGTCTTCCTCGACACACACAAACACACATGCACACAAGTACTACGAAGCGTAACAGACCGCCGACTGGTTATTTCTTTGTTACAGCTCTCTTTTGGGCTTCCGTTCGCACGGGCCGTAAAGTGAGCGCTGTGCGATGTATATAACTATCGGATGATTGGTTGGCCATAGTAAAAATAATCCATAGGCTTACGACAGTTTTAGCAGCGAAAAATGTTCGAAAAGTTTTTTTTTCCTATACACTGCAGCAGTTATATGGCCGTTATTATTGCGCGATCAATTCCCGTAGCTTCATTTATCATTAAAGCACAGCGCGCGTGCCTGCACACAACGCGTTTGTTTGTCGAAAACTTATATAGCTGACTATCGAATGAATAGCTGCTTGAACTTTTTCAGCGACACACATTTCTGTAATTATAAATGCCGATGACAGACTGGTCTATACATTTATCGCAACGTGATTACAGCACTGTCATGACGTTAAAGCTTACACTTGTTTTGACAAAATTTCGTATATGCGACTAGACTGATATCTATAAATTAACATATTGATCTTTGCTGTAATTCATTGGTATGACGATCGTCAGACGAAGAAAGGCATTTGAATAGTAAAAAAGCGAAGAATAATTTACAATCGAATCGTAAAAACACACAATGATCGCGATCCATATAATGAATATTAATTAGCACCGCACGCAACAAGCGACAGTAAACTCAAAAATGGATCTCTAAAAGAAATTTATACGCATCGTGATTTTAATTCGCGACTGATCAGGTCGGTTGCACGACGATTGCGAGCTTCCCTGCATAGCCTGCACCGAGAGTTACTTTGATTAACTCGCACCCCCAATAAGATGTTCGTGCTGGTATGTTATATATGCTATAAGCAAGTAAAGCAGGCAATTGCACGTGGGGAATTTCACTTTAATATTTCCGTCTGCTGTTGGGGCATTAGAAAAGGGATTACTGCAGTATAGTACGCGATGATTGCGTTTACGAAAATTAGTGCTACTGTTGCTGCTGGTAACGCAGCGAGCTTGTACAATATATACGGCGACTCGCATATATTTAAACCTAATAAATCCTATATAGCTTGTAAGTAGATTAAAACAATATTGTGCGAGTTTAAAACTTTTAGGCCATTGAACGTTCTTTCCTACTGACTGTATTATTCAAAACACCGCGAATTTGTTTTCTTATGAATATTTGAATTTCACGGCTAAGCCGAGCTTTAGCTTTTCCATGCGGAAATTAGTCGGATGTTTTTGCGCTTCTGTGTGTGTGTGTGTGTGTGTGCGATGAAAAACAATTTTTTCAAATTAAAATATTCATGCAGCCACGGTGTATAGATATCTTGAGTGGAAAAAGCGCTAGAAAAATCTGTTGATCTTGACCTAGATTGACCGTTTCTAAAGGTCGAATGTGCTGTGTTTGTGATCAGCGCGCGAGCGCGCGTGTGCAGCAATGTTCATTTTTCATCCGCATGTGACATAACTGAAAAATATCGCTATTTCAGCGAATTTCGTCAAAAAAGTCTAGAATAATTGCCGCGAGTCTATCTCTGCAATATATTTAATGTCGCATCGATGGATACAATGAAACTGCTTGGCGTGCATAGGAAACTAAATGTTTTCTTTCACGAAAGCACATAAAACCGCGCTGCACAACATTCTTCAAAGCTTTGTCTCTGAGGTCACGACAATAGAAGGAATGCCGGAAGAGAAATTCCATTGTAATATCACGAATCGCAGATCCACATTTTCGCGTTTTCATTTTATGAGAAGCTTCTTCTACGCGCACGCGCGTGCGCGCGTGTGTGTTTGTGTCGAGAGAGATGCCTCTCTTTCATTTCCATCGTGTAGGCAAAAACATAGACGTCTGTTTGTGCGTGAAATAAATTTATACATGCGGATATATTATACGTTGTATCGAATCCTGTGGAAAGCTCGGTCCTCGTCGTGTCGTCGCAATCTGAATAATCAGGGAGAGCCAGGCTACTTTCAAGAGCTGAGAGTAGCAAAAAGTTTTCTTATCGCTCTACTGTTTGGTCGGTTATAACATTGGTCGCTTCTTCTTATCCTTTTTTGCAGTACTTCCAATCTAAGCTAATCCAATTCGCGTGTCCTCCTTTTCCTCCGCTTCTTCGTGTTCTTCTCTTTCTCTCTGCGGCCTTTGCTTCGCTCTGAGCTATACCGCCATCCTCTCATGCAATCTCTCCGACAATATTTCATTCTTCTTTCTCATTCTCTCGTAAAATTTTCCCATTCAGTTTACAAAGCTTGTACAAAACAAGGACATTTACACGAAGGCGATAGAGACGCATCTTTGTGAATTCGCTAAAGCATACGAGGAGGACACAACCGTCGTGGTTTTTTCTGTTCAACTATTCGAACCTTGTTGATTCTGCAGTCTTCTTTTTTCTTTTGAAGTCGAGTATACAACATCTGAAAAAAGTATTCGCCGCAAAAAATATGCGCTTTTGTTAAAAAAATCTAGGCGACTCTTTTTTGCTTCCGTTTTTTTCCTCTTCTATATAGTCTTCCCAAGTGAAAGCACAAGTACTCTATATCCGTGATGCGCGTGGACCTAAGTCTCTGCGCAGTATTCGAACTCGTGATGTAAAAAGGGAAAGATAACGGCAGATATTGGGAGATTGGCATCTTCCGTGTACATTTGTTCAATTTTTTCTTCTCGAGATGAAAGATGTAATATATATATATGGTGTGTGTGTGTGTGTGTGTGTGTGTGTGTGTAACTTTGTGTATTACAGGAACATTTGCTCGCTACGCTCGGGTGCTAACTGCGCCGTGTAAAAAAGAACCATTTAAGTCACACGTATCGTAATGTACTATTTTTGTGAATGAGATTCGGTCGCCTTCTGCAATGTAGTCGTCAATAATGAAATTCAATGTTTTATGGATCCATTATTTAGAATAAGGCGCATACAGTTATTTTGAGAAAAATCCTTCAAAACTTTATTTTATGGTGGTTTAATCTTGTAGTTTAATTTGAGGTGGCGATTACAGGCCTCGTTTTCTTTTTATATTATAATTATGCGGTGATGGAAGGAAAATTTTAAGTTGCTTTTTATTTTGTCGATAAACTTTAAGACCCTACAAATTTTTATTTATCGCTTTATATTATAATGTTCTTTTGTTTTTGTTGTATTTTTGGATTTTTTTTTACCCTACTGTGTTTCGCGTGTTTGTGTTCTTGATTGTGAGAATGAGTATATTTACATTTTTTATGTGAAAAATATGACCTGCTTTTTTATTTTGTAAAGAATCTAAGCGTGAAAAACACTGTTATTTGAAATCGAAGCTGCAGTGGGATATCGTTTTAGCGTTTGAATTGTAATATAATGAAGAAAAACCGATAGCGACTCATTGTCATTGATTTCATCTCTTGTGTCCGTCCTGTCGACACACGAACGAATTTCGACGTGAAGAATAGTTTCATCGATTTTGGCACGTCTCTAAATTAAATTCGGATTTTGAGCCATAATTTCGTGGCGTAATTGGTTCTTTCTGGTGGCGTCACATACTTAGCGTATGCTGATAACGAAGGAACGAAACGATTATTTTTCTTTTATCAGCTTGCCTTTTCCCTCCTCATATATATATACGCTATAGTATATAGAGTACGACTTAACAATTCATCTCTAATTAAAACCTAAAAAGCGAACGTTCTATATAGACCTATAGGGCCTGCAGTTGTATAAATTCCGTTGCCGGTATTATATAATTAAAGACATATATCTTCAACCTCTTGAAACGTCAAACTAGTTAGTTCATTATGACGATGCGAAAATGTATTTTTTTTAGCGACTTTCGTGGTCTTAATATAACAAATATGGCGCAGTAGTATGTATATCACGAACAGAAGTATGCAAATATTTATCGCGAACGGCGACTGTTCATTTGAGAATTTGTTTTGTAACTCATTAAGCTTTATCTAACCAAGTTAAAATAACTCGGGCTTTAAAATGCTTAAAAAGTTGCACCTATACGCGAGAAACTATAAAACGAGCAAGCCTATATACCGCGCGTTATACGTTCATATACTAGTAAATAGCAAAAACTTCCTAACTGCCTCGATCTATCTTAGATTACATCATAATAGTCCAGCGCAACTGTACAAGTTCATAGTTAAATTAATAGAAGACCGTAACGGACAGATGCATCAGTCAGAAATGACGCGCGAAGCAGGACACATATTTTAACAATTGCGTCGATTCGCTAAATTTGAATCTTGGCGATGAGAGAGAAAGAAGGAGAGAAAGAGAACAAATATATAAAAGCAAATCCCTTTCAGCTTATCGATCCGCGAACTCAGGCGAACCTGCGTGCCTCAAGTGTGACTACGAGAGCGTGAAATTGATGTGAGTTCGTAAGAAGCTTTACGAGTATTCATCCATTAATGCAGCAGCAACAGAGTGCTCTCCGAAAATGCAATTAATAATAAGCACATGTACTGAGTTGGTATAGATATATACGAGTATTTTGTAAAAAATGAGCGCTTGCGTCATCACTGCCCGATGCACTCACCCTGTATAATCGCAAATGCATAATAATGTATGTATAATAATAATAATGTAACATTAGGGATACGTACGTATGTATATATGTATAATATAATAGTCTTCGGGAAACGCGCGCGCCTTAACTCAGCCGCTGGCGACAAATAAATTCTGACAGAACATGTGCGGGCGAGCGAGGGCAGCTGCCACGCGGTGCGCAAAAACTATGCAGTTGAGCGGTTCTCTCAAAACCTATTGTGTAGACGTTTGGGCAAACTGAGCCGGCAGTGTGTGTACATTCGTTCGGTGGGTAATTTTCATGTATATTTCCATCTTCATCTCTGCAGTACGCTGCTGCCTTTTGTTCTCCACTATAATATAGTCTAGATTAATCGTATGTATTTCTTATATATACCTGTGTCTGCGCGCGCGCGCGTGTGTGTGTATTTATGTATGTATGTGTTTATTCTCAAAGAAGGAAAAACGTACAGTACACGTTCACCGAGTGTTCACTCGTAGGGACAATAGTTGTTCTTGTCGACGACGGCGTCGTCGACTTTTTCGCACTCAAGCTGTGTGTATGTGTTTGTGTGTGCGCGCATGTGCCATGTGTGTTGTGTGTGTATGTGTTTGTGTGTGTGTGTGTGTGTGTGTGTGTATGAAAGTATACAGCTGATGTTCGCGCGCGCACGAGGAGAGTTCACACTCTAGTAGCTATAGAGCACTCTTTAAATAGAGTCCAGTGGCTCGGTCGTCGAGTGACTGCCCAGGGCGCACTTGCACGCGTACACGAAGCGCAGGTCGCGCGCGTAGTAACGCTCGGGTCAGTTGTAGGCGGCGACGGATTGCAGTCTCGAGGCGGCAGCGGCGGCAACAGCGGCGTCGCTCGACGATCTGGGCCTGAAGCAGCTGCCTTCGTTCGAGCGCCAGAGCGTCCATAGTCAGGTGCGCCTGGATTGCTGCTGCTGCTGCGAACTGGTGAGGCCCGATGTGGAACCGCTCGAGCTGAGGGGGTTGTTTCCCGTAGCTGAAAGAGGTGCTGTTGTTGGCGCCGTCGTCGTCGAGTTACTGCTGGAGAATAGTAATCGCCTGTTGAACTCGCGCATCTCGTAATTGTTGTTGCCGTTGCTCTTCTCGCGACTCGCGGCTGTCGCGTGGTGCTGAGCCGGAGGCGTCGACTCCTCGAGGATGAGAGCGCAGTGGCTGTTGGTGTCGCTGTCCGCCCCGCCGTCCTGCAAGCTGCTCGCCAGCAAAGGATGCTTACTGTTTGTACAGTCGTCCGCCTGCACGAACAACGACGTCGTGCCTGAAACAAATGAAAGCGATTTTTTAAACTGCTGATGATCAGCCGATTTGCCTGCTCAGTAGATGATGTCCAGGTTCGGTCGGACGCTCAATATCCGACCGAGCAGTATATTACTCTAATAATAGCAATATTACTCTTCGTTCTACGATATTTTATTTACAATGTCAGCGAATCGAAAATTTGCTTTAAAAAGCGGCATCTCTTTAAAATCTCAGAAGTAGACGGCCGACGTGACATTGCATCACTTTCAAAGTTTTGCCTATACCTTCTTCAATTTTCAGGCTACCGAGATAATTACCACTAAATGTTTACAGTTTATATATTGTTTATCAAACATTTGTTAACACTCCTTATAATCCATTCATGCCTAGAGAATTTCCCAATATCTGCATATGTTGCAGTCATAACTCAAACTTAATTGAAAAAAAAAAGAATAAGCTGGAAAACTCTAGCTTGATTGCTTTCAATGAAATTAGTATTCGGTTATCGATCGTACGGCTGATGAGAACCATCAAGTTTTGAGTTTCAATCAAAGTGAAATAAGTTTATATAAAAAATTGCGAGAATTTCAATTTTAATGCGCAAAAGCTTGAAGCATTAAATTTAATTTTTTATATTACAAATAATGCAATGGTTTATATAAATCAATCGACTATTTCTGTGATTCTTTCACATTTTTTAACGATACTTTTTTTTATCGATCTACATTATAACACGCTATATGTTATGAAATGAATTATTTTACGCTTTCGTGCGTGCGCTATACGTGATTTTACATTTTAGTCCATAAAATTTTTAATATAAGACATTCTTCAACAATTCATAGAGGAGATGCGAAAGGATTAAAATGTTGCCCAAGGTATTTTTTTTCTATCAATCTGCGAATTCTGAAAAATAAATGTCGGATTAATTAAGTACTTTTTATAATACGATTTTCTGCGTTTAATCCGATTCACGCTATAGAATTCACAGAATCGCAAACAAAATCTGGAACACATGAATAACACATAAATACAGCTTTATGTGCGCATTCATTATATATTACGTATGATATATCAAAAACATTATTTTATGCTCTCTTGTTTGCTTTAAAATAAATTGGCTGATAAACATTATGTGCTATTTATTTTGAAAGTCTAATTACGAAGCACTAAAGTTCTGTGTATAGAATTTAACGTTACCGTACAATTTTGTTTGCAATTACTGCGAAGAGCTCATTATTATTACACAGCTGACTTAGCATCAGGTGAAATCTGATAGAAAGGTAAATCATTAATACGCATCAGCTTCCATTGCTTATCCAATGATAGCGACGTACACTCATATTTCGCGATGAGCTTTATTACGAATCTTTGCATTAGTCTCTCATCAATGCGTGTAAATCCGCATATAGCACTCATATACGTATAACTCGTTTCCCCGGCCATATTTGATAAAATGATGAATATTCTCGTGGCAACAGTATAGTATTTCGCGTGTAATATCGAACGGCAGCCCTATTTAAACATATAGCCAAGGCTGATCAATCAAGGTGGCGGCTCTCGGTTTTCATACTATGAAAGCGGAAATGTCTCGTTAATTTATCGTCGAGCCTTCGAGTAGTTTGGAAGCTTGATGGATCTATAGCCTGAGTTAATAAATGATAAGGGATCGATTAATCTCTCAAGAGATAAATAAAAAAAATCCGCCCTGCGAGCCGAACAGCCGGCAATTTATCAAAATCAAAGGAAGCTCTTTCGAGATGAAAAACAAAGGAGCGGTCTATAATTGTAGCCCACACATACGCGCGCGCGCGATAGTGTATAAGCGAAAAGCGATTAGCGGATCGTCTATACGGCTGAATTTCAGTTCCGACCTATATAGTCGTCTCTGAGGTCGAAGTATATCTGAAAATGTGAAAAGAGAGTCAGGGTATAAAGAGAATTACGATCACATGATGGAACAAAACGAAAGACGCGCGCGATTGTCGCGGTTATTGCCTGCGGCTTTGTGTTGTCTCCGGCTAAATGGATCCGGCGCGTATACATGCACTCTCCTTTCTCAAAACTAGGCCGTGTATAATGATGCACCGCTATGATACTCGCATCCGCGAGAGCTGTCTAGCAGAGAGATCTTCGATCGCGCCGAAGAAACCCTTTACGTGCGCGCTTATACAGCGCTGAATTCGCGCGTCGCGCGCGAGTGAAAAAAAATGCAGACACCGTCGCGCTAACAAAAAGCGACGAGTCTGGCACTTGGCCATGCGACGGGGGCTTATTGCTTTCATTGCTCGAATGGCTTCTTTTTCTTCTTCCTCTTCTTCTACGCCTTCTCTTCTAATACCGCTAGCCAAGCTTTAGATAAGATCGAGCCTCGGTGGTTTGCGCGCAGCCAACTGCTTTTCTCTTATTCCTTCCTTTTTCATGCAAGCCGATCCCGGTGTTATCCCACCCCTCTCTATCTCTTTCTGATTATTCGGGAAATCGCATTCGTTACACGAGATTGCAGCCGGGATTCGCGTTTTGGACCGAGTACAAATGAACTGTTAAATGAAAGCTCACATAATGGCTTTCGCTCAATTTAACACGATTCAAAAGTCTAGCAATACGATTCTTCTTTTGCGGCTTTTATTATACTTTGAATTTTTCACACTTTTATCTTCAAACACGTTTGAACGCTACAGCTGTGCGGGGGCGTTAATGAAATCAAGAAAAATTACAGAGTGAGAAAAGTTTGATCTAATAAAGTAGTGCGCGCGGCTTCAATTCGATTAGCGAAAGTCTCTCGTATTGGAGTTAATGCGGTAAAAAGTTACTAAAGTTTTGCTTCTGCTGTAGCTGCCCTCGTAGTATAGATAATACACGACGAACCAACGAGTGATGCGACTCGAGGCTTGGGGTTTAGCGGAATAAGAGCATCATCCCTCAACCCTCACTAACGCGATTGATCCAGAAATGTTCCGCGACCGTATCCAACATTGCTTTTTGCTATACCTTATCATCGTGGCAGCCCTTCGAAAATTAGAGACACATTATAGCCTCTGCGATTTCTTTCTACGCTGCGTATTAATGTAGGTGTACGAATCTTCTTAGAATCTACACATCTTTGTACATTATGCATCGGAATTATCGACTTTCTCGAGTGTCACTCGGTTAATTTATTCTGTACAATTATTACAAAGCGGTATGATGTCATAAAAAAGTAGGCAGTTTTAATATGAATAATTGATGGATTACTATCCCCTAGAGTACTGCCACGTGAAATACCATCGATTATGTCCCCGGGTAATTTGATACTGCGATATAACGCACGATCAAAGGCTATACCGATTATTGAGTACACATTTAACTTAAGTTTTACAACGTCACGAGTGCTCCACAGCGTACGAAATTAAATATAACTTACATCCTTCCAAACGTATAATTATTTTTCACGTCGACGTATATTGACCAATAGAAATCATAATGCGGATTTGTTAAGTTAAACGTCGTGAAATCATACAAAGTCAAAGGCCGTAAAGTTGGTTACGACGAGCGTCACTATTTTGACAATGGCTCGCGCAATTGTCTGAGAAGAGTGTATACCGAACTGCCCCTTGCGTTTGACGCGACCTGATGTCTTGAACAGGCAAGTCGTTAACGCTGATGGACGAAAGAAGCATTATCTTTTTATACAACTCGTAATACACAAGTTGATGCTATAGGGCTAGGCCACAGGTCGATAACTCACCGGAAGTGGAGTGGGCGGTGACGATGGGTAGGGTAGTCCTCCTACCGATATTGCCGTTGTTCATGGGTATCTCCATGAGCTGCTGCTGCAGCTGCTGTTGCTGCTGTGGCGGCGCTGGCGGTGGCTGTCCCGGGCAAAAGGACTGGATGAAGGGCACGGTCGGAGGCGGCGGCTCGCGTAGCAGCCGAATCTTCTGTATCATCTCGCGTATCTCGTAGCGCAGTATACCGAGAAAGCAGAGCTTCGTGAAGGCTATTACGCAGAAGCCGAGCACGAAGAGCAGGTCCGCCGTTTTTCTCAGCCAGTGCATCAGCTGGACCTCGCAGCCCTGGCTGTACGGTTCCTGGCAGGGCTCCGTCGAGACTCCGGTCGCGTTCGCGACGCTACTGCTGTTGCCGCTACTGTTGCTGCCGCTGCTCAAGCCGCTGATGTCGTCGTTCTCCAGTTCCGTTTTGCTGACGCCGAGGGACTCCATGGTCACGACGCCGCCGCCGCCAGCCGGGCTGTTTGCCGCCAACGCCGCCGCCGAGCAGCAGCTCTGGGGCCAGTTCGAGCCAAAGTCCAGTGGACCCGTCACCCCGCAACAGTAGAACTCTCGCTGCAGCTGGTCCCACTGCTCGCTGAACCGCGTGTCTTTGCTGTACTCCACCTGGAACATTTGAGTACACGATTATGAGGCAGAGTGAACGATTGCACCGCTTTATTTTCCTCGTGTGTGTGTGTGTGTGTGTGTGTGTGTGTGTGTGTGATGCGCGATATGAGGGAGAGGTTATCGGCTGTCGCGCATGGTCTACTCTTATGCATATTTATAGATAGCATAGCACCTTCTCGTCTTGCGCCGTGAATAATGAAGCTCGGGTCGCCGGGCTCTCCGATATATCCATCGAAATCTTTATTCAATGCTTCCAATCAATCGTTCGCGTAAGTATACTGCGTACAAAGTGTATACGAGGCTATCGCATACACTTTGTACGCAATAATTGCGTGCATAGGGACAAAATTACTCCATTGACTATGATGAACAAAAATAATTCATTCTCTAGAACCTACGACATAATGTGCCCTGCACGATAAGCGAACGATCGCTTATAGAATTTTTCAAGAGCTTTGTTACCATGCGTGTCGACGCTAGTATGCTTACAAAAATAGACCGCGCGATACATTTTTTATTCACGGAAACTAACTGCCGGTATGTTTTTTTAAGCGCAGCGGCCAGAGAAAACCAAGGGAATTACACTTTCTCTGCAGGCTATGCGTGTCAAGCTTGAACCGATCGCGAATTGGATAACAAAACGCTGGAAAAGAATAGATTTCTCGCGTATGTGTACGTGTAAAATCAAACCCACTCGATCGTTCGGGAAAAAGCCTCGCTTCACGGCAATCCAATGGCGCGATCAGTAGATCGAGTCACGGTACAGTCAGACGAGCACGTTTTACCTTGGCGTTAATTCAGACTTTTATATAGCACGAATCTGATTTTCTATTCTACGTCGCAATCAAAATTAGCCGGATAAGTTCTCTGTGTTTGAAGAAATTCATTTATACCTCAATCGCAGGGTAAGGCCGTTACAAGTTTAATTCGAGTCTTTCGCTCGATTAAAATAAAATCGATTAAACTACTTTTATTAGGTCGCTCTTATGCAGGTCGTCCTTTAAACTGCAGCGAAAGAACAAAGGAGGAGGAAGCTCGGTAACTAGATAAAAGTTGTTAGTTCTGAATCGCAAAGTCCGAGAGTTTATTTGTACTTGTGTGTGTGTGTGTGTGTGTGTGTGTGTGTATATAGATCTGCACTGGAGGATAAAAGTTCCGCGACGCGCGACGAGTCGTGCTAATAATCAAAGTGTCGTGAGATTCGTTTAAACTCGCGTCTCTCCCGCTCGTGTTTTCATTTTCGGCAAACTTTCGCTGCCGCGCAGAGATTAAAAAGGCATTAGCAGTGCAGCGGTGCATACTCGCGAATGACAAATGAGGTCGCACTGCGCTGCAATTTTACTTGACGTCGTCTACAGAAATACGTGAGTAATATTCGAAGAGTCGTTCCTCACCTGGAGCCTGAGCCTGAGGTTGGGCCTGAGATCGGCGCGCATCCTTTCGAACCTGAAGACCCAGGCGACTCCGATGACCGCGTCCCCGAAGAGCAGAGCGAGCAACAGCACCCAGTAGGCGTTGAGGAGCTTGGCGCTGAGTCGGCGCGCGGCTATGCAGCCGAGCAGCTGGACCAAGCCGAGCTGGACGGCGAGAGCAAGGTAGGCGTAGAGAGCCGTCGGGTCGTAGGCCCTTGGCACACCCGGGACGAGGTAGCGTCGTGGGTCGCCGGAAAAGACAAGCGCGCGGCCAACCGCTGCGACGAAACCGAGCGCGCTGCCCAGCAGTACTATGTTACACGCGTAGATCCACAGCCGGTAGTATCGCATCGCGATGCTACCCGGCGCCGGACCACCTCGACCACCGCTCGTCCCAGCAGGCGACTTGTTCCAGCCGCCGCCGCTTCCGCCTCCTCCACCTGCCCCGCACGCCGACGCTGAAATCACATCATCTTCTCATTGCACACATTCTATACTGTGTCGGGCTTTATATAATGATACAATTTCATCGTGTGAATCGCGGCTATTTCGCTTTTTACCTCTCTTTCAACCGCGGCCGGCTGCCTTTAACGAACGTTACATCAAGCGCGTATTATGGCTCGTAAAAGCTAGGACCCCGAGCAGTGCAGGGCTTTGAAGCGCGGTCGCGAATGCTATATACAATCGTCTTGGTTTAAGCTGACGGCTGGAAAGAGTTATGTTTGGTGCACCGCGGCTACATCGACAATAGGTTTGTTTTGGCCAAACGCACATCGGCTTTTACGTATGTAGGTAAGAGAACGTTCCGAATAACTATGTAGGTCGAAAAAGGAGGTTCGGATGTTAAATTTGAAAAATCGATTTTGTCCTCGACCTTGCTCTCACGAAGCATTTTCCTTTGAACGAGCTTCATCCGATCTCCCGAGATTAAATTACACGCTGAATACGAAGCTTTAGACGCGCGAAGTTGGCACCGATGATTACGGAACAAAAAGATTTCGTTATACCGCGGAGGTAAAAATCTTACTCGACCGAACGGAATAAGGTGCACGAGGTCGCGCCGCGGTTACATTTTTCTCACAAGCGCCGCAATAAAACTCGCTTCCAATAAGTTACGCTCGAAGAGGGAACGCTCTTTTTTAATGCCCCTTCTTTTTCCACGCAGCGAACTTAACCGTCTTGCAGTAAAGAATCAACCTACGGTCTGCGGGGCAGCGCTCTCTCTCTCTCTCTCTCTCTCTCTCTCTCTCTCTCTCTCTCTCAAAGTTCAACAGAACTTTCGTACTTCCCGCTCCCCCCGCGTGTAAGTTATATCGCTCGGTAAAATATGTGTGCTGTATACCTTCGGGATTGCATCGCGCATAAAAAAAACACGTATTCCACAAGTGGAAACTATCGGGAAATTTATATTACACTTCGGAGCTGGCAAAGGAGAAAAAAAAACCATCGATTTTCGCGTCCGATAACATATTGCTCGAGTGTACGAGCATCGCCGGCCAGGAGTATACTATCCGTATAGTAATCGCGCGCGGGTATACCACGTGCGCACCGCAGTGTATATAAGTTGTCACCGCGCGGTGGTGGTGGTGAAAACTGGATTAGAGCCAGAAGGAATCTTCGGCGCGCAGTTATATTTGTCGGCCATCTGTGTAATATACATTCAAATAATGATCCGGAATGCACACCTGATCCACAAGTACTGCTGCGTCCAATGACTGCAACGTTTTTGCGGTCTGATTTGTCCCCGGAGCTACTGTTGTTGATGTTGTTATTGTTGTTGTTGTAAGTGTCGTAGCCGCTGGTCGCTCGATCGAGCTCGGCGTGCTCCTGAATGTCGAGGAGGATTAGGAACGGCGGCTCGTTGCTATTATTGTTCTCGGCTGTCTTCTGGCTATGCGTCAACTGCGGGGTGGCGGAACGTTGCAGCAGCATCACCGTCATACTATCAAGCCTCCCTTAGCTCGCGCTTCCTTCGGTGGGGATGTTTTTCTTTTTTCTCTACGAGGCCCCGCGGAACTGCTTCGCGGCCTTCTTCGTCGTCGTCGTCGTCTTCTTCTTCTATTGCGCGCTTCCTTTTTAACGCCAGCAGCGCCCGATCGCTTCAGGCTCGCTTGATCGCGCTTTTGCGCGATTTCCTCGGATTTCCGCTTCGATGCCTTCTATCCGCTACCGCTGCTGCTCTCGCTCGTACTTGTCTGTTGCAGCCGCCTTGCGCGCGCGCACCTTTTCGTCTTTCCGGACGACTGGCTATCACCGTTCCTCTCTGCCCCAGCCCTAAAACATAAAACATATTTTCCTTCGTTTACTTCGGCCTTTTATTTTAGCGTGAACACACGCTGAATCTATATAATAGCACACGTTTTTGTGTGTGACACCGATTCAGAGGGAATAGAAATGCAAAATTAATTTTCGGTCTCGCGATGCAGCCGTCTGCTCCACTTTGGCTTAAAATATTTAACTGCAGTGCCTGCTGATATTCCTTCGGTAACCATCGATATTATTATTTAAGCATATTATTTAGCCAATGGTATAATGATGTGCACTGCAGACATTTCGAATATCTGCTTTTAAAATTGTAAATTTTGTACACGTTTTCCGTGACACCGATGCATAGATGTCTAAAAAATAGTGCGAGAAACGTACTTTACTTGATTGGTTAATTTGAATCTAAATTTTCATCGTTTGTGTAACAACATTGCTGTCCAAAGTCTTGAACTAAAGGTGGTCACCAATATTGCTACGGCTATATATTTTACGTAACCTCAACTGAAGGAGAGTTACTTTGAACCTATATTCATCACGCTGGCGCAGCTCGAGAGATTAATGAATGCGTTGGCTAATGAATCCCGAAAGCTGAAATAATTAATTATATTTTGACATAATTTACTGTAGATTACAAAAACAATGTAAAAAATTTTGTTACGAAGTTGTGATTGCGATCATGATATTAATGTAATATCTGAAACTAGATTTATATAAAATTAAAATATGAATAAAATCGCAGTCTATTTTCACTACCCTGCAGAAATCAATAAAACAATGTTTTACCGAGAGAATAAAAGATTTATAAGTAAGAATCATGCGCTTGAGTGGCAAATATTGGCGTCTGTCCTTATTTGAGATGCGAGCATTACTCCTAACTTTTTGAGTCTTTCGAGGTTTCCGTACTCTTAGTTTTAATATATTTGAGTTTTAGAAGGCTGCTTTACTCTTTATAAATTGTACACTTCAAATGAACAAAATAATTCTTGGAATCGAATAATGGAAATAGAATAGACTGTGTTTAAACATAGTCGGAATAAGACAGTTTGATAATGCATGTTGAATGTTTGAAAACTAGAGTAAATAAGAAGCATACACTCAAGAGAGCATATAACTTTGCGTAGGCCCCTGGGTGATAAAAGATCTGCACTTACACTCGAACAAAAAAAAAAGGAAAGCAAGGTATCGTGAATCCAGAGCGTTAATAAAGCACATCATGAGCTTTTACTCTGCGGTAAAAGTGAAAACGAGGAAGACAGTGCTATGAAAGTTCGCTCGTAACAAAGCCGGACTTAGGCTCTTTAGCACATTCATAACCGGCGTGTGAAGGGGAAAGAGCTCGTGGCTTTCACGTTCCCTGAAGAGATTCTCTTTCGCCGTTTCTTCTTTCTTTGGACTGTCTAGCTTATATGCAAGTGCTAACGCATGTTTTAGATTTCGTGCATTTTTTATTTGCGTGCAGAGAAATTCACTATTTTGTTGGGTTGAGGTTGGGTTGGATTGCCAAATTTTGTTCGGTTAGTGTTTCGGTTGGACACATGTATCTTATACATAATTATACAGAGAAACCTTTTATTCGGTTCATCATTACGAAATTAAACGTCATTCGGTGACTGTTATCACATAATAAAGGTTGAACATTCGCGAAAGAAAGTAGGTTTCATTAAATATTCAATATATCCGCTTGACGATTTCGTGCTTTTCTCGTTTTGCAGATGTATTTATAACACTAAACAGAGGGTCTTATTTCTTTGTGTACATTACAAAATACAAGCATAGGTCTATTAAAAAAATAGCTTTCACATTGATTCGCCTAGAATTCATACGGAGCTAATGTTGACTCGCGCTGTGTCGATATTTAATAATTTATTACAAAACTAGGGTTTGAAATTTGCATCTGACGAGTGGAGGTCCCAACTTTAATTATTATAATAGACCATTTATCTTGTAACAGTTTTTGTTGTTGACACTAATTGCCACGTAAAGAAGACCCACCCTAAGTTGTGCTTACTCAAAAGATATACAGTTACAAAATAATAACATACCGGAGAAACAACAATATACTTACTGTTATATTGGTAATTTAAAGAGTTTCTGAAACAGATCTGATCGCAGAGAAAAGTATTAACCAAGGAAAGTTTCGTACTATTCTGCAAGCCACAGTGAAATAAGCAACCACAGGTACTACAGTACAGCATCATCACATCATAATATGAAGCAATTGCGCCGTCGAAATAATTACTTAACACTCTTTGCGAAGCGCATCTTATTTGCTTGTTATTTCTGCCAGCTTCGCACCGTGCATGTCGCTTCTTGGTCTCATTACATATCGCTGGCTGGCACTTTTATCTCTACGCTCATACAATTTGGGTTACGGTTACGACTGCATTTATACCGTTTGTAAGTTTGCCTTAAGAAATGATTCTCGTCTTTACTGTTCTCCTTGAATTTTAACCGTCCGCGAGATATGAGAGCACTTGGGGCGAGCAAGCGAATTAAATGCGCATGCAGTGCACAGTTGCACTGGAGGAAGATCAAGGAGTTGGAAAATTAACCGCTTGAATGGAATGCACCTTTGCATGGTGGAGCGAAATTATCTGCAGCTCACAAATTAATTTCAACTTGAATTATTAATCAACGTTAAATTAATTGTTAAGTCTTGATGAGAGATGTTTATCGTTATTGTATAGAAAAATGTTCAAGACTTATAGGTATAGCATTATTGCTGTAATAAGTTATCTGACATGCATTTCCATGAATTCCAAACCGCAAGCCACGTTATAACGTAGACGTATAGGATAGGTCTATGATGTGCATAATTGATACTAACTAATATCATTGAATTTGTGCCTTGTTTACTGTATTTATAATATAATTGCAGTCGTCGAATTCAGAAAGCGCAGATAATCAGTAACAATTCTACAATAAAGCCATCACAGTCAAGCGAATTACGATATACAGTGGACAGATTATTCCAAGAGTATAATATATTAAAAAATCAATGTCAATGTCTGTGGTTTTAGCAAGACAAGAGACACTGTGGATTTGTCGAAAAACAAGAAAGAGACGGAGAGAAGCAAAGTCGCGGCTGCTGAGCATTCTAAGCTGGGGAAGAGCAGCATAATCGGTCATTCTCTCCCGTCTTCCGCGAAAGCGTGTTAAGATGAGTGATTGTCAGTCCTGAGGGTTTGAATCGTCAGAATGCGCCGTTCCTTAGCTGTCCTTCGCGAATTCCATCCCCAGAGATGCCACAAACAACGGGCCAATCCCCTCTTCTTCTCGGCTTTTCTCTCCCCATCACCCCCCCCTCCCCTTGTCTCCTCGAGAAGGTCTTTATTCTTGACTTTTCTTCTCTTTTTTCATTCTCTCAATTATCCCCCCCTCTTCCCCGCCCCTCTCTCCCTCTCTATTACTCTCCGCTTCTCGCATCCCGGAGAGTCTTCAGTACCGGAATCTTAATTGACTCGAGCGAAGAAAAATGATTCTCCTCGGAAAGAGAAACGGAGACTCAGATGACCCTTTCAATTTGTCCCAAAGCGCTTTGTTCGGAAGAAAAAGTCAAATACAAGGGGAAAAAATATGAGCTACGCGTTTCCGATAAACGACGCGTGCGGTGTATATAGCTGAAAATCTCTCCAGATAATGCGCACACAGGGTCGCTCCCGATGAATCGCGGCGGAGTAATTTCGAAAAACCAGATTATCCAAGGCGCCGCGAGAGCGAGGAGGGTTGAAGCGACGAAGCGCGCAGAAAATCGCCGAATAGCAGCAGTATATATAGGTATTATGATGCTCTAGAGCGTCGTATGGGGCGGGAGGAACGTGTCACGCTTGGCCGAGGTTTATTATGTGGGCGAAAAATTTAACGCGTTATTTTACGCTCGCAGACCGCGAAACGACGCTCTCGCGCGGAATATAAACTCGGGCGCGCCACATCGTCAGCGGCGCCTCTCTCATGACTATATATAAACAGACTCAGTCGTATGGGTACACGCGCGCGTGCACATAAGAGAGAGAGAGAGAGAGAGAGAGAGAGAGAGAGAGAGAGAGAGAGAGAGAGAGAGAGAGAGAGAGAGAGAGAGAGAGAGAGAGAGAGAGTTGGTAAAACGAGACTATGCCGGCGTCACGCCCGCGCGCGTTAGCGTCACGGGCCGTTTCGTTCCTCCCTCGAGCGAAAGTTTTATATGCGCGAGAGCGAGCAGTATACCCGGTTCGTATAGCAAGCAGTGCGCGAGAGCAGTTTAAGAGTAATCATTTCAGCGCCAGTGGAAAAATGCAATCTGCGAGTAGCTCGCCGCACTGTCGTCGCGTCTTCTTTCCTGCGGTATATATCTAACTACGTTAGGTATAGTACACTGCTGCTACTGCTGCAGAGGAGACCGCGAAAGGGAAAAAGAAAGCGAAAGAAAGCGAAAGAAAGCGAGTCGAATGTTTGCTCAGAGCGAGACTTTATATATAGTTCCGCTGCTATACTACCCTCCTCTCGGTATACACTATATAGCTGGACTGCCTGGACTTGAGCGCCGAGATTCGTTCGATTGAGTGCACACTCGCTTTATAGGGGACCGAGCGAACGAACCGCGCCAGTAGCTATGATACGCGATCGAGTGGGACGCGAATTTGCTGCAGCTACCCGCCGACTCTGCGCACATCGCCGGGGAGTGCGGGCTTGGACAAATGAGAGATTAGATAAGCGAGGCGTTTATTAATATCCTTCTTAGGGAGCACCACTTCCGAAATTGTCGCGAATCGATCGACTTCTCTCTCCGGCAGGGGAGGAGCTCTCTCTAGTAACCCGCACGAGCTCCGTGGAACGTACGCTTTGCCATTTCAGCAACGACCTTTGTTATAAAGCGGGCGGAGACTTGATTGCATAAATACTCGTTGGATTGTGCGCGTAAGCGTTGAACAAATCGTTATATACATGGCGACGTTATATATTATTGCGGCGTTATATATATATATATGACGTATATCGTTGATGATGAATTATTCAAAACCGTACAGCGCTTATTGGTGTTTAAAAGTTATTTATATGCATTCAAAAGTAGAAAAGAGTATTATTCCATATTTTTACAAACAGAAGATAATATATAATGAACACGCATTCGGCGTGTCTGAATAACGAGTAAGGTCGAGCGCACGAAGCTCCGCACTATGCAAAAGCAGCTCACTTTGATCTCTGCACACATTTTCTTTTCATCAAATTGCTCTGCAGAACGTCAATGCGAGGGGCAAAAAAAAACGCGGCGTCGAGTTCACACTTTGATAATGAAATATTCATAAGAAAAGCGCGGCGCTGATCTGCGCCGGCACGTTAAGGCCATTAATCGGCGGATGTTAGAGGGGCGTATATAGGTATACAGAAGAACGGCTCACGCGCACGTGAGCGAAGGACTATAGTCGCGTCAGCCGATCGCATCGTGTGCGCCAGACAATCTATATATGCCACATCGAGCATGTAATCGATGCTCGGCGAATATACACTTGACTTAGCGACTTTCAGGGTCTTCGATCCGGCTTTGGCGTGGAAACCCTTGCGCCGACAATCTTTGCGTTTTCACTAATTTGAACGATTAAAACGAGAGAGAGAGAGAGCTGCTTCACCGCTATCGAGCCAGGGACACGAGTTTCCCACCTTTATCCGATCTTACGTATAACGTACAGTCGTCTTCTCTATCTCGCCGTTAGTTTGTTTTATTTTCGATTTGTCTATACTGAAAAAAAAACTCAGTCATTTTAACCGAACTCGCACCAGTAATCCGTCATTGTACGAAGACTCGCCAAAATTACCGTAGAGTACATTAGTTTTAAAGAATTAGTTCGGTCGTTTTTGCTAGTGTCCCGCGTAAGCGACCAATTTTACGAGTCGCGACTCGCCAACACTACCAGTGGCACACCGTTGTTCTTACTGAACAGTCGTTACAGTGGCAGAACGGTTAAAACTACCGGACTTTACAGCAGAAATGACTGTGTTTTTTTTTCAGTGTAGTAACCACCGCGCTTGTGAAGCGTGCAGTTGTTCTCGCAACAGGAGACCAAAAAAATCGAACACGATTTTCATTTTTCGACACACTAATAATTTCGCTGGCTTGCATAATTATCGAGTCCTATTTACTGCGCGAAATCGATACTCACTGCAAAAAGAAGAATTATAAAAAAAAGATTATGATCGATACGTTTATGAAGCTACATAAATAAATATGCGCTGTTATTCACCACATCGATCTAATTCATCAAACTGTCAATGGATCTAAGCATTTTGCAATACCAAAATTATTCGAGGTCATAAACTCATAGGAATCCTGATAGATATGGGTGTGTTGGAATTTAGAGTGTGTTGTAACTTGCGAAGGAGTGGTCAGATACGGCTCATTTTTGATGGTCGATGCTTTTAAATTTGACGTATTTCACGACGTTCGGCATCATATTCTTGCGGTTTGGTCTATAGGTCACGAGCCGCAACCTATAGACATGCGCGATTATAATAATTTTGCCTTACAACAATTATCGCAACAGAATTGTTATGTATAAATATGCATCGCAAAGAGCGACGTCAAGCGCTAATTAAATTGGATTCTTTTATATTTACGGAGAGAAAAGAAACATAATTATAGACTCTCTATTTTTAATCATTAAAAAGCACACAAATCAGTAATAATTACAACAGTTGGTCCTGTGTGTATCTAACCTAGTTACCGATTTGCTGCGACAAAATTTATATAAATGCATTTTGCTCAACGCAAAATCTTTTACACCAATTTGTAATGATTCTGAATTGGATTCTCTGAGCTGCTTATATAAATAATAGATGATAGATACATTGATTGCTGAGAATCAAGTATCTGAAAATAGCTTCTATATAGGCTGAATTTATAAATACATTTGCTTCGAATGACAATTCGAGCATTCAAAGAATAAAGGATATGCAACAAACGTATATCTATTCCTGTATATCGATACTTTGAATCGACCGTTGTCCGTATTTAAAATATGTGGATCGAGCACGAATTATAACAAAATTTCGTTAACAAGGAAATAGCACGTTGCTAACTTAATTTAATATTACTATTATATTTCCTAAAATGTCAATCAGAAAAAGGTTCCCGGCTCAATAAAGAAGATACATAGTGCACTAACAGACAATATGTCAAAAGTCGTTTCAAGAAACTGGTTCAACGGCTTTTTTAATTTCCCTGAGCGCCCTGGGAACAGCTCGCAAGGAGCACCTATTTGAACGTTAAAAGTACTTCCCAAAGAGAAGTTCATCTCATAATGAAAATTAATTAACGACACGTCGCCATCGGTTCAGAGCTGAACGCTTAAAGGACTCCCGTTTGAAGGTTTAATAAACCACTTGCTCGGAAAATGCTGCTGGCCAAGCCACCACTACATCGATCTCCTTCTCTCGCTCCCTTCCTGTGCTCTGCCTCCTCCACTTTTCGTCCTTTTTTGTCTGCCTCTATTTGTCTCTCTCCCTCTTTCTTTCTCTCCCTCTTTCGCGAGCGCGCGCGCACACACACGCTCGCAACTGTCCTCTGGGCGCCGCTGTTCGATATCGAACTCGACTAAACCGGGACTCGGGGAGTAGGTAGTCTGCTCGGGTATAAATCTCGGCGACAGCGAGAGTGGACGCGTGTGTGAGCGAAAAGTCGTAGAGAGAGAGAGAGAGAGAGAGAGAGAGAGAGAGAGAGAGAGAGAGAGAGAGAGAGGGAGAGAGTGAGGAATGAGGAGGGGCAGGCAAAAAAGCGAGCATACGTGTAAAAAAAGAGAAGAATAAAATGTGCACATAGAGGCAAAAACTATAAAGAGAGCTAGTGGAGGGAAAAAAGAGAAAAAGCGCCCGCACGAATTTAATTTCTTTGTGGTCTCTTTCGCTGGCTTTCGAAACTAGTGCCGGGATTTCATGAATAATTCGCAGTGTGTAGGATCTGATGAAAGAGCTGTGCTTTAAGTGTGCTAGATGAAAAACGCTAGGCTCCCAAGGGGAATTTTGCGCGGTTGTACTTTTTTATTGTTTCAGCCCAACCGCTTGCGAATATTTTTAAAGATACACGAGGTGCATAGAGCTCATACAGATAAGTCAAATATGAAGTTATAGATGGAGATAGCGATAATTTGGATTGGTGAGTGAAGCGCGCAAAGGGGAACCTCTAACCTACACACGAGAACGTCACTTCTTAACCAATCTTCTTGAACATTGCACGATTCGCTCAATAGAAGAATGTTCTTCGGCCGATTGAATATTACAGATCTCCATCCCAGATATATTTTTTCTGTCGACACAGTTCAAAGGCTCCATTTATTAAATATCTCGTTTTACTTTTTTCACTGAAAATATACTAAAACGTCGATATCCAATAAATTGCGTACGTTTTTATATCTACGCCTGCGGCTGTGTAGATCACATCTGACAAAATTATCGAATATCAATATATTGTTAATAATATTTGAGTCTCAAATTCCATTTAATTTTATTTTAGCAAATATACGCGTTTGCCCGTGACGTCACAAGCGATCCGAGAGCTAGCAGTCTTTGAAATGTACATTTCATTGAAAGAATGAAGAAAAAATAATAGGTGGATTCTGTGTCATGGATAATTAACCTATTAAACTTTTTCGTGCGTAAAACTCATTACTGCCAGTAAAAAGATTTATTTTTACTGGCATTATAATTGGAACCGAATTTTTTGTAGACCAATTTCGCGTGTGCTTTTCTAGAAATTAAACTCACTCTAGTTGCATTCTAGCAGAGAAATATATGAAAAAGTGTGTCACCGTTAAATACAGAATTTTAATAAAGTTTCCTGATGAAATACAGTTGGAATATTTCACACGTAATTAGCATTCCTTACACCGTTAAGTAAATGTGAAGCGTCAAAGCCTCAATTAATTCATTAAGATATATTTTAACCTCATGCATACAATAATTTTGGTCTTTTTTCTATGCCTGCACATGCAGTACATGCTCTGAATGACCAAACAACGTCCATGCCATGTATATATAGCTATAATATAGTATAAGTGAAAAAAAAATCACGGAAGTAGAGCCATTATCATGCATAACTACTAACTTTGTTAGAGTTAGTTTGGGCATGATGCATTTGATCCATATAGCGTAAATTTATTAAAGTATAAAGTACATGTCCAGTTTAACTAGTGCCAACGGCGATATATAAATTAATTAGATGCGACGAGAGCATAATATGACCCGTTGTAGATACGCAAGAACGAACCCCTATACAGATTTTAATCGCCGATTCATTTGTAGCTGCTAAAAGGTAAAACTCTCGCACGGCTTTGTAATCTCTTTTCTTTATACCGCTACGTATTTCACAGCGTCGTGTAAAAACGGTATTATTACAGCTTAATATTTTTGTTTGCTGTTGTAATTAAGTGTAAACTTTTTACGAATCCGACGTTGACAAACATTTCGACTTTATTACAAAGGTGTCTGCGTGGCTTCAGACACAATTATTTTTAATTTGATGACAAAGTTTGTAGCTCATAAAATTGTGACGAAGCTCCAAGTAATAATCTTTGAAGAATGTTGAGTATTCTATTATACGCTTGGCCGAGCCCCGTCGGCGAATTTTGACGTTATTAGATTCGGTATAACGAGTCTAAATAAAGGAATATTATCACTTGGAAATTCTGGAAAATTTATGATCGTTTCTTTTTTAATTCCAGAGACAATAAATTCGCTGTTGAATGCAAAATAATGCAAAATAATGTCCACGCAGACTGCACTAATTTATAGTGATTTTATTCGTTTTCATTCCTACAGATACACGCGCGCACCAGATACACAAAACCACTGGGCCATAAAAGTAAATCTCTGATTTTATCGACGTCAAGCGTATTCCACAGACGACGCGCACGCATTTCGTCCAAAATAACTGGCTTTGTACTTCCTCGACGCAGCGATCCGATAAGGGTCGAAGAAAAAGCCGGAGAGAAGGGAAAGTTGTGGAAAAAACTCGATAAAGCTCTAAAAAATGCGCGTAAGGTCCCACCCCGTCGATTTAGCGCTGCTGATCATGGTCATTAAAACATTTCGATAGTTCCGCGCCGGCTCCAGGTTATTCATGACGCGCCAGATATTAGATCTCGTAAACAGCTTGCGCGTTATTATCGACGCGCAGTGTGGCGACGCTCTTAAGGGGAATAAAACCGCCGCCTATCATGCGCTTGTAAACGTATAAACTGCTGCGCTCGAAGAGCAATTTGCATATAAAAGCGTCGCATCTCGGGAACTCGGCGACACAGGCGGGAGTTCTGACGCGCATCGAGGAATCGGCCTTTGCATACGGCCGGCCGCGCATCGGCTTTTTATCGCTCACTATAGGCTCTAATATGAACTGCCAAAGAGAAATCAGTGAAAGAATCGAGAGCACGGGCGCAGAGAAGCGCTCTCTTTCAATAAGAGCGATGCTTTGCGCTCAAACTGACGCGAAAGCACGCCATGCCCGCGTATATACTCCTTTCGCATCAGTAGATCCGATACCTATATATCGGGGGCATCAGCCGAGTTTAAGCACACTGAACCGCCTATACTTAATCGCATACACTTTTCAAATTCGACTAATGCCTTAATTGACTGGCTCCTCACCTCCTCCTCCTCCTGGAGTTATTCCTGAATTTAGTCTTCAGGCATTATTAATGTTATTTTGAATACCTCGTTTAATTACACGAGTGTGTTTTTTTAGTGAAAGAACTTTATACGATGATCGTCTGACCGTATAACGCATTTTCTACTGAAGCTACTTTCGAGCCCTATACAACTCGGAGCAGAATTTCTTATACTTTGAGAGATACCTACTGGATTGAGTGTTACAAATGAAAGGGTCTACTCTCGGAGCAATGAATTTATTAAGAAACATATATCTGCATGTCTTTGGTCGACCTGTTTTGTTTTCGAGATTACGATGGTAAAAATGTGTAATGTGCATGTGAGCCTCCACGGGTAAGAAACCACGCGAATCTATGTTAAAACTTCCTTGCATTCGTGAAATTGAATTTCGTATTCCTAAACTGGCATATACATTAACATCATTTTATTTCGCTACCACATCCAATTCGCGAATTGATCCTGCAAATATTGTGATACTTTCTCTGTTTCTATATACTAATAAAGTTGAAAGAGATGAGATTTTTCATAGTCCTTGTAGATCTTAGAGCGAAATTCGCGTAAGAGTTATGTGTATATTTAACTTTTATTCACGTAACGCAAGAAAGCAACACCGTATGATAAATTCTTCAGATATCGACGCCTGAAAATGAAAAATTCTATTACGCGGTGTATAGGGGGTAGTGTACGGTACGAAAATAAACTGAAAAAGATGAAAATGTAAGAAATGTGGAGTCGAGTGCAATTTCTCTCTTTTAGCTGTAGAAAATATTCTGAAATAGAACACGCAACGCCATACCGTTTCCCAAGAGAATAAAAAATTAAGCCTTACGCGACGTGAG